>NW_009602332.1:0-9979 GCF_000690535.1 Cariama cristata | reverse complement strand
CTGCTGTATGTGCTCTATCTGATAACGTCAGTGACAAGCATGCTTTTTTCAGATTCCTCTCCAAAATGTGCCTCTTCCAATCACTCTTGAAGCATTACATTGCCAGCAGAAAAATGTGGTTGGTTGTAATGATTTCTTTTAAAATCAAGAAGACAGTTCACTTCAGGGGTCACCTATTCAAGCATAGTGTCCCTATTGTTTTGTCAGGCTGATTCTTTTTAGTTTTTTATGAATAGTATTCTTAATTAAAACTTCCGTTCAAGAGGACCAAAACTTTTCATCAGTTTGGCTTGAAAACTTGCAAGGGTTTCCAACAAAGAACAATGTGATTGACAGAGAGAAATATGGAAAAATGTGAACATTAACTCTTAAACCAAAACAAAGCATATGGTTTCAAATTAAACAATATATTTCAAGTTGATCAAAGTTCTGTCATCTGAAAAATGGATGGGATTACACATATGTAAAGACAGTGGGGTTTTTTCCGTCCTGAGGTTAGCAGTGAGTCCAAAGTCCATGACCGACACATCTCTAATTGCTTGTCTAGCTATATTAACTAAATAAAGCTGTTCCCAGAAGTGAGGAAAAAGGAGACCTTGTTACCTTGTTCATTTACACATACAATATAAATTTCTTACATAGAAAATCCCCTCTGAAATTACTTTTAAATAGCTAGGGCACTCTAAATGTGTCCCTTGAAACATCATTTTAATTTTTAAACAGGCACGTCCTCCCAGTTGCTCCTCTGAAGCATCTCTGCATTGTTGTGGCCATAGCCAGGAGACACTGGACTCAAGCCTTAGACTGTAACAATAACTCCGGAGACTGAAGGATATTTTTCCTAAAATTTTTACTGAAATAGATGAGTCTTTCTTTTAATTCCTCTTCTGTTTGGCAGTGCCATTTCTCTTAGATCACACAAGCGAAGGTTACAACATACACTCTTACATTGCTTTTGCATTCAGATCTTGTGTAGTAAATCCACATTAGTGTAGATATGTAGACATGAAAACATGTCAGGAGAGAGACAGAGAATAAGATTTGGCTGAAGTTTAAGTTGTTCCATGAACAATCAAATAACAAAGATGTATTTCTATAGGTTTGTCTCCTCTGTATGTCCCACCACTATAACCCCACCTTTTCCTTTCTTGTTTCACTTACTGATCCCTCTCCACTTTCTACTCCTTCATCTGTCCCCAGCACACTTATTTTCCACACCATAACACCTCTAGCTTCCTTCTTGTTTTCCCCTGAGCTCCCACAGCATTATCCTGTCTTTGCTGCCAATTCAGAAAGAAGTACAGATCTTGCACGCTTCAGTCGCTGAAGGTGTACTGACCCATCAGCAAACCAAGAAAGAGAAGAGCTGGGCTCTCTGTTTTTCCCTCAGTATGTGGGAATTTGGCATCCTTCAAAACTGGATGACACTAGTGAACAGACTCAAGAGTTATTGGAGAGGAATCAACAAACAGACTGATGACATAAAATTAATTTCCTTCTGAAACACTGATAAAATAATAATCTTAAAATAAGCCATCTGTCCATTAGTCTCGATCTTCTCATACATTTCAGGAGCACGGGTCACACCAGTCTGGGTTTCCTTAACATCCTTTTGTCACTGGGAAACCTGTGAAAATGCTGTTCCAAAGCACCACTCTCAAACCTCTGGTCAGGAGATAAGACTGCCACTGATGTCAAAGTTTGGCTTGTGTGCGCCCAACATCATTATTGCACTGGTGTGTACTAGCACAGATGTAAACACGAAGACAAGATATTTGTGGCATCTGCTGTCCTGAGCAGTTTGGAACAAAAACGTCAACACTTTCCGTGAACCCTTTTATATTTTTTGGCGGTGCCAGATGGGATAGGGAAATCCCAAACACAGAGTATGGACATACTCGCCTACAGAGTTGTTCTTTCAAGATGTTTTATGAGACAAGAGTGATGTTCCAAGTTCACCTCATTCTTACCTCTCCCCAGATGCCAACAGTGTCTCTGATATCATTTTTACAGTAAGAGAGTTGTCTGATGCAATTGTTCACAGCAACACTGCTTTTTCCAGGAGCCAAATCTTCTTCTGCCATTTCTACCCAGCCCAGAGATCGCACAGCAAAGCACTAAAAAGAAACCAGAAAATATCTGAACATGTATCAGAGCACACAACACACTGCTGTATCCAGCTATGGAAATCTTGTCATGCAACAGAAACTAGACAGTTACAGTTAAAAATCCCTGGGTAGAAGGGGAACAAAATCAAGGCCTCATAGATGAGCTCATGCTGAAAGATAAGTAAATTAAAATACAACTTGAGAATGGCGAGGTGAAAACATTCAAAGGAACAAAGAAGAATACATGACTTATCAGGAAAGCTATCTGTGGAGATAACAGTAATGGTTTACAATAAAATATTTTTGTTAATATAAAGGAGGAAACAAGGGAGCAGTAAATAGTAGGACACACAAACACAGAGATATAAAGGAAAAAGCACAACTATAGATATAGTAGAACTGAAATTTTAGCTAGTATCTAGAGCTCTAATTGAAAAGGAAGAAAATACTATTGGACTATGTCAGTTGTGAGATTCACACTCACTGCCTGGCTTTTAACCAGAGAATAACTTTTTTTTTGTGGATTACAGCAATCATTTCTACAGTAGGTTTAACTAAGGTAGCAAACAATAACAAATTCAAAGCACTAACAAAAATATAAGCTATCATAAGAGTAAAGCAGGCTTTTCCTAGAAGAAATTAAATATTACCTTCAAAATAAAACAATCTCATTATACAGTTTTTTAGCAGAAGGTTGTTTAGCCAATCAGACCACTCAGTTGGCAGAACAGGCTAAGGTGACATTATTTTGCACATATGGTGCTTTTTGCAAACAAAACAAAATGGGTGAAATTGAATGGCACCAACTCTACCCTACATTTACTAGGGTAGAGAATAAAAAGCTTTAATTCTGAAAAAACTCCCCGCAAATTTACTCTCAGGTTTTATGGTGGATGAAATACAGACCTTGCACTAAGTCAGTGGGAGTTTGTCTACGAGACCAAGACTTCCTCCAGAGACCTTATGGGTATCTCACTCTCAAATGGCAATGCACCACCAGTGACACACGCTCAACAGACTTACTGTTGTACCTCCTTAATAGACACACCAAACATTTAAGATGGTCCCTAAAGGTTCAGCAATAATAGTTCCTAAATGACCACATACCAAATTCCCGCTGTTTTCTAGGTATTTAATATGGCAACAGACACTGCCAGTGAATGCTGTCAAATCAAATCCCACCCCATCTCTGAGCTCTGGTTTCCCTGCGACTCCTTGCTCGAGTCAGTGACTAGATAGTGCACCTGCACTGACATGAAGTTGCACTCACTTCTTACGCCCCAATCCTCTTTGCTACCCATGATGCTGTCTACAGAGGCAAAGGATTCAGCAGACACAAGTTCCAAAAGTAGAAGTGAGAAATTTACAACTAATAACTGAAAATCTGCCACCGTATAACATCTCTGTTCTTTCACCCTCAGCCTCCCCTTGCCAAGATGGATCAAGTATTGACACCAATTAGTACTCAGTCCCTGGTACCCTGCTTGCTTCAGTGATATTCAGACGTTTCTTCTGAAAGGTTATGCTGCCCTGAAATGCTATGCTGTTCTGGCAAACTGACTTGCAATTGTTTCAGTCAATCCAGTTCCCTGTTAGGTACTTGGCGCAATTTTGACCTTGCAAAGACCAACACTCATTGTCCAGAGCTGCCACCTTGTGCCACAGGGCTTTCTTTGCTGTCAGCAGCATCCTGCAGGTCCTCAGGAAAGCAGGCAATGATCCTGGGAGCTGCTCGAAGGAAGTGGGCATCAGTGACTGCTGGAAGCCCCTGTGCCTCCAGCGGGACCCTGCCCACACAGGCACGCAGCCCAGGAACAGCAACAGCAGGTCCACGCTGGAGTTACCAATTAATCCTTCTTCTTCAGATGCAGTAAATAAATCAGCTTCAGAGTTCAAAAGCTGACACTGAATATTCATTTGCCGCCTTCTAAAAACTGCTATGAAGTCAGTGAGTAGATCAAGCTCATGCACCATCACTGGTGTACCGTTTGGGAACCACTGTCCTCAAAAAAAGACCCCAAAACACCAAGGTATTTTAAATATGCATAATATGTCAACTTTGGCAAACTAAGAGCGGAATAAAATTTACCAGTGGGTAAAAAGATTAATGAGTTTCTCCCTCCTTCCCTTTAAAACTTTAAAACTTCTCTTCTCCTTCAGCATTCTTTCAGCTTGCACAACACACCCATCCAGCCTACTTTGCCAAGCAGAAAACCCAGCCTAAGAGCCTTCCTCTTGTACCTCTGGTCGATTTTTTTTTTTTTGCTTTGCAAACAAGGAAACCAATATGCAAATTCTCCTACGCTGCTGCTTCCTGACCCAGCTCTGCTGGAAACCCACAAAAATGCCAGCTTTCAGATTTTAAAGGGAGACGAAGGAGAAGGTGAAAGAGGAAACAAAGGAGAGGTCACCACTCAGTGGTGCTCTTCACTTCAGGGCTGCGTCAGATACTAAAATATCCATTTTTTACCAATTATTAAGGTTGTCTAATCTCAAGATTGCAGAATTCTTTTTAGCAATCAGATGCTCATGAATCTTGCTGAAAATGCTGCAATGCCCATTGGGGTATTAAATATTTATCTTTGTAAGCTTTTAAAACACAGATTTTTACAGTGCCAGAAGAAAGGGTTTTTTACAAGTATTTCAATACTAAGTTGAATAATAGAATACTAGCAGAGAGAAACATAAAGAGGTGAAGAACTATATATATATATAATAAGGATATTGTTTCCTCATTACTCTTCATATCTCAGCAACATCTGCAAGTTGTCAGCAGTTTTCCAAACATGAAGATAATATAGTCCTTGCACTGAACAAAGTATACCTTAAGAAGGTAAAAACTAGCAAAAGACAATCAGTTCAAGTTGACAGCAGGAAAGTCTCTTATTAGTGAAGATGGTGAACTGTTGTATATTTTTTTCCTGGCCATTTTTATTCTATGTTTAAAATTCTCCAGTGGTGGTATCCAATGTATTTCTTTCCCTTCCCAGCCCACCATCATGACAGTAGGAGCGAGCTGAATGGGACGCTCTTGTCCATCCCACTCATTCTCCTCTGCGTGGAGGGCTTGGTTTCCTTCCCCACTTCCATGCCCTCTCGGTGCTTCCAAGCTAGGTAGACTTGAGAAACCCCATTGGCTTCTGGCACCTGGCAAGTTTTTGTGTGTTTTATCAGAAGCCCTCACCATAATCCAAATAAAACACTTCAGAACAGCTTCATCAAAACAAACCAATTTCCCAAAGACTCACTGCAAACAAAAATCTCAATGAACCCAGAAAGGCTCAGCACCCCACTCACAAGGCAATGCATGTACCTGTGCATACACGAGACATTTTTCTGCTCAAAACACACATAAAGACCAAAAACCTTCTACCTCTTGGTTAACTGAATACATGTGCTGGCATGACTCAGAAGTGGTGGCAGACCTTCATGCAGCTTTCAGCACTAGAAAATATGAAGACTCAGAGTAACGTGTGATACATGTCATGGTTCGTTCATCATCAGTATAACCAAAGTACATATACACACACCTACGGGGTGCGAGAGCGGTGGAAGTGTGTGTATGCATGCCTGCGTCCCGCTCACTCTCTGCGTATTGTCAGCAACTGTATTATAAACCATCCACTTCATGTTTAATTGTTGGTGGGGTTTTTCCCCCCCTTAATTATTTGACTCAGAGTTTCTCTTTAAAACAAAAGAGCACAAAACACCCAGCAGAAACAAACCACCTAGTGTCTCCAATCAGGTATGACCTAATTCTTAAACTAGGGCTAGCTGAGTTAGCCACAACAGCAGAATTGCTTACTTGTCTAGCACACTAATACAGCATCGCAGTTCCCCAGCTCCCACTGACAATACTTACTAACCAAGAGACAAAGTGCTTCCTTTGACCTGAAAGAGCTTTGCACCCTCTTTTCTCCTGGAACTAACACCTAGAGTCAAAACAAGCCAAGCTGAAAACTAGAGTGCAGTTCTCCTTGACTAACAGTCTATGAGCTCAGTAAAACTGACATTCCTGGTAATGCCAGATTGTTAAGTACCTCTACTCAACGCTCACAGATAATACTGGAAAATCATAATTATTGGCCCATCACAATTTCAAAGTAATCCAGATGCCAACTTTTGGCTTACAGTAGTCTGTCTAATTTCTCTGTTACAGAAAACACAAATAATCCTTGTATCATGTTACATATTATTAGTATTAACTTACAAAATAAAATCTTGCAGTTTTCTGTGCCTGGTCAGACCCTCTGCTTTATCTTAAAATCAAAACTCTAAAAAGAATGATTTAAATAACTGTATCTGAATAAAGATAAGTGAAACCTGATTTTCCTATCTGCTTCTTCCGAGACTCTTTCCAAAACCTGGCAAAGAAAAACAGGTTTGAAGAAAACAGGTTTGAAGAGAAACAAAGGAACTTGATAAATACAGCAGGATAAAAGAGATTTAGGAATTGTACGCTGTATTTGGATCACTGCTGTTTGGGATTGGGATGATCAAAGACACTACCACGAACACTGCATCTCTGAGAGAAATGAATGGAAAAAATGTCATTTAAACCATGGTATGTCAATACTCTTGTATTTTCACCTCAACTGGAGACTTCACATTTCCTGCTAGGCTACACAGGACATCGTGCAAAGAAAATACACAGAGGAAAAAAAAGCCACCTTATCACACACTGCCCCATGAAAAGACAGATGAACAGAAATGAAAACACAGGTATCACTGCTCAGTTTTAGAGTTCTGGGGAACATATGTTCGCATGGCTGCAAATCCAATTAATGTTTCAGGGTTAATGATCTGTAGGCAAAGAATCCAACTCATAAATGCTGTAATCCAAACTCTGTAAAAAGCTGTAAACCTCTCTTGCAGTGCAGTTCTGATCTAGAACATCACCTAAAGCTGAGGATATTTAGGTTTGAAACAATGAATGAACCGTGGATCAAACTTGTGCTCTTTGGCATGGCAAAACCTTCACCACAGGGTAGGGTTCTGTTCTGCAGCAGCTTTTCCAAGAGGAACTCTGGAAGGAGCTTTGACAGGAATGCAGAACCGTGACAAATCTCTGCATGTACGCAAACGCCACACTCTAGCTGTCACCTCATGTAGTGCTAAGTATGTACCTTTAAAAAAATTAAAAAAAAAAAAATCAAGAAAACCAAAGCAAATACAATCCCCTACTAGACAGAGGGCAGGAGATCCATTACACATGACTGATGGCAGAGCAGTACTGGAAACTGGGTGGATCATAAGGGCATGGGTAGAAAAGATCCCATTACAGGGAGAAGAAAATGGCTTAGATCAGCTTGAGAACAACAAACCAATGTACACTACAAAACCGAATGATTGTTTTTCAGATCACACAGCTGTTGGTAGCCACTATGAACATCTACATTAGAGTATGTCTGCCTTGATGATTTAAATCTGTGTTTCTAATTTCTTCTCCACTTCTGAGCCTACAGGACTTGGTTTTGAGCAGTTTCCCTTTGTTTCCCTTTATGTTTTTCCTCTTTAAAGATTATATCTGGCTGCAGATGTACATAAATCATTACAGTATTTAATAAGGCCTTTTATCACAGACCACTGAGCAGGCTTGTGCCAGAGACGCAGCATGTAGGTCACATAATTAACCGTTTCTTATGCAGCCAACACAATCTTGGAAATCCCACTTACATTTTCTTCAACAGTTTTAAAATAAAACAAACTTTCATATTATTTTATGCTTTGGAAGATCAAGTATAAAATATAGCCACTCTATTCCAAGAAAGAAGTATGTTCCAGAATATTTGCCTGCTATGCATCAAGAAGGCTTGTATTGATTCCAGATGAAAATACTGGAGATGATCAAAGCTAAACAGAGTAACAAAAGAATAAAGAGATCTTATGCAATTAATGAACAAGCGAACACTTTCATTTAATTGATGTGAACAGACTGCAATGCATCCGTTTTCTGAGAAATACTGACAGTTGTCCCAAAAATTCTTAATTACAAAAAATTCAAAATGCAGATTCAAAAACATATTAATAAGATTTTTCAACATTTCCAGTTTTGTGTTGCAGTTCATGTCGTATTATTTGAATTGCCGAAAATGTGTGTGCAATACAAAAATAAGCACACAAATATTCAAGTCACAACAGAATTCAGAAATCCACTAATAATTGCTATTTCAAGCACACGATTATAAACTCAACTTCGGTGGAATAAAATATGAGGGTTTTACAAATACTGTAAAATAACCTGTATAATAAATTACTTCTCTAGAGCAGGTCAGTATTGAACTTTCTGCTCTCACAGTGCCTTACTCATTCTCTAGGATACTAAAGTCTCATTCTTTCCAGACTCACAGACTCCAACATGTAGGATGACGGAAGACCCCCTCTTGTTTTGAGTTTAATACTTCTGTCTTAGTGGTTCCTGCTGGCTCACAGCCAGAGGTCAAATTTGCTCTATCAAGACAAGAAAATGCTGCAGGACCAGGACTATTGTGCTGGTTCAAGATTTTTTGAATTCCAATTTCTTATTTATTATTATATTTCTGAATCAAGTGAAAAAATCTAGTCAGTTGAACAAAAAAATGGAATGGACACTATATTCTCTACTAATACCCTTTTGCTATATGTCATTCTGAAGAAGAAATTAAAATCACCTTATTCTTTTCTCCAGTCTTCTCAGTAAAGGATAGGCTTTGATTTTAGATACTTTGACTTCACATCCTAAAGGGATGGGCTTATGGACTTTGCTTTGAGGAGTGTTTTGGGTCTCATTTTAATACAGTGAAATAAAACCTATGCGTCCTCAGCAAAGAAAAGGCAGTCATATTTTTCACCGGAAACTAATAAAGGATGATAGTTGCAATGATGTTTAAATTAGGGTCTATCTTGCAGAATAACTGAACTGCTAGCATAACTCAAGCAGGTTTCATTATTCTGCAACACATGAAAGTGTGCATTCATTTCTTGAAACTTAATGCTCTGCACTTGTTAACTTTAACCTTAAATGTCGTATTTTCTTGATGTGGGCTCTTCAGCAGGCTGATAGAGGTTAGTGGTTCTAATGTAGCTAGCAGCACTTTATTTAGTACTGTCATGCATAATTTCAAAGGTAATATGCAGGACATCCAACTGAAAAAAACAAACAAAAAACCTTTAGGTGAACTCTCCGCCTCAATGAATCAATGAAGAAAAATCTTCCGTCTTCACTAGAGTCAGGATTTCATGTCTCTTTAGAAGCAACATTGTTAAGAGTAACTTGTTTTCTGCAGAAATTATGTTTACAACAGGATCCAAAGTCAGTGAAGTCACTGTTGAACGATTCCCACTCTTTGAAAAAGACTCAGATAAACATGAATCCTGAAGTCCAGGCATCTTGGACTCTGGTGGGCCTCCCACATTTGAGGACGCACTTACTGTAAGGCTGCCTCCCTGCAGCACCACAGAGCGATCATCTTCAAGCATATGGAATAATCCATATCCACGCAGGAGCAACATGGCATTATCTCATGTGCTGGTTAACACGTTAACTGCATATCTCACGTTTTTAAATGTCTTAAGAGACCACCTCCCACTCCCTTTTCTCTTTGATGAAATGCGAAATTTTGGCAAGGAAGACTTCTGTTTTTTTTAAAGTGAAATTTAGAGCTAGAACTAATACCAAAATAAATATACATGCTGGCTAGAGCCACCTCAATATTGCTCTGTCATTCAACAAAATGTTCCATTTTTTTTGATTTTTAAATTAACTTCCTCCATAAATGTACCTTTCAGCAGGTCCACAATAGATAAATAACCCACCAAGCTTGTACCATGCTGTTTTCAAACTGTGTATATACAATATATAATATATATAACATACATAAATATATATATTT
>NW_009602331.1:0-297 GCF_000690535.1 Cariama cristata | reverse complement strand
TGCAAATTTAGAATGATCCCTTCTTGTTTGTGTCTTTATAGGTGGTTTCTGAGCCTCAAAATGGCAGAGGCAGGGCAGGTGAGCAGACAAGGCAAAGAAGCAGGAGACAGGAATCGGTATGAGCAGGCTGTGGCTTTGGGCGGTATCTTGGGAAGCGCTCTTTTGCTTTGCTTTTTGAAGGTGCCGCCCGTAGCCTCGGGGCAAAGCATCATGCTGACAAGTTGTCTGAGAAGCCAAGGCCGTTGTCAGCCGGATTGGCGTCTAAAGTCAAAGTGTCCTGTGGCAACTCTAGCAAAG
>NW_009602330.1:62825-69366 GCF_000690535.1 Cariama cristata | reverse complement strand
GTTTAACATTTTCATTGATGATTTGGACGTTTGGACGAGGGAATAGAGAGCACCCTCAGTAAATCTGCAGATGACACCAAGCTGGGTGGGAGTGTTGATCTGCTGGAGGGTAGGAAGGCTCTACAGAGGGATCTGGACAGGCTGGATCGATGGGCCGAGACCAACTGTATGAGATTCAACAAGACCAAGTGCTGCGTCCTTGGTCTCCAGGTTGTTTAGCCTGGAGAAAAGGAGGCTGAGGGGAGACCTTATTGCCCTCTACAACTACCTGAAAGGAGGTTGTAGCGAGGTGGGAGTTGGTCTCTTCTCCCTGGTAACTAGCGATAGGACAAGAGGAAATGGTCTCAAGTTGCGCCAAGGGAGGTTCAGGTTGGATATTAGGAAGAGCTTCTTCACTGTAAGACTTGTTAGGCATTGGAACGGGCTCCCCAGGAAGGTGGTGGAGTCACTATCCTTGGAGGTGTTCAAAAAACGTTTAGATGTGGCGCTTCAAGACATGGTTTAGTGGGTTTAGTGTGCATGGTGGCATTGGGTAGAAGGTTGGACGTGATGATCTTTGAAGTCTCTTCCAACCATAACAATTCTACGATTCTATGATTCTATGATTTTTGGTATAGTTTCAGACACAAGTATTGCTCATGTCATCTGTGATTCTTCCAAATAAGCGCTAAGTATGTTTTTGGAGTTAACACAGGCCGGGGGATATTTCCAATAAACAGCCCAGATGTCTTGCAGGGTCAGAGTTAAGCAACATGGGTATGAGCTGTGATGAGCCAGTTGACCTCATGGCTAGAGGACAGACCTTGGAGCACTTTATTTACTAGCATAGATGTAAACTCTGGGGATATAGTTAATTTCAATATTTGTTTTACCCCTTCCGGGTATTCATACTCTATCCCTTCTGAACTTCTATTTGTTGATGAAACACAAGATTAAATCTATAAAGCAATGCTGGTAGCACCTTTTGGGTGTCTAGCCAACTAAAATATTCCCCAGCTCTGATTTAGCCACTGCTTCCACATAGGAAGCTTGTGGATAGTTTGTTACCTTAAAGGGGGATTCAAAGAAGCCAAAACAATGTGTGTGGATGCCATGAGCTGTGAATGTTGTAAAGGAGAGCATGGCAAAAGACTTGATCATCAAAGGAAATGCCTAGGCCTGGTCTGAAAGTGACTGACTCCTCCAATGTGTGATTTGAAGCTATGCCTTCCTTTTCCTAGAAGCCCTACCAACGTCACAAGATATCGTTGCTTCAGCCACCACCACCACCAATGTAGTTTGCAGAGAACTCATTAGGATTTATTTGCCAAACCCATTCTCCATCCAGGGAAGGACAGACCTGGATTTCCATCTTCCAAGCAAATATCCTTACCAGCACTCCAGGTCCAATGCTAGCTCTCCTTTTGTACGGGTCAGCCTGACCAGCACACAGTTTAGGGTGTTGGAGGTATGGGATTGTCTGCTTTCAGGAAAGGGAGGGGTCTGAACATGAGTATTCCTAAATATCCTGTACCCAAGGCAAATGCTCTAACTGCACAGGCTGGTGTGGACAGGTGACAGTTGCCTTGGAGAGGCTGGACTCTACAGAGTAGCCCTTTCTCAGGTACTAATTGTTCCATTATCAAATTGACCTCATGACCCTATAGACTCAAACTTCCGATTTAAAAAATTAAACTCCTGATCATCTAATCTGGCATATGTAAAGAAATTGAATGAGGTTCAACATACTGAGAAGGGTCTGTGTCTTTTTAACCTAAGTCTATGCTGCTGTACCCCTGAGCAGTGTCAAATACATTGATCACTGTTAAACATCTGCTGTTGACCCCATAGGATGGAACAGGGCGGGAGTCAGTCTGACACCACATCAGACTGGCTGTGTTTCTGTCAGCATGCATCCCTTTTCTCAGTGCTCCAGATCCTCTGAAGTGCCAAGCCTTGGCTCTGGATTTTGACACCGTCTTGGATCCATAAGGCTGTGTTAGGAGAGAGATGTCAAATTGGCATAAACATCCTCAGAGAGGCAAGAAATTATTTTCTCATGGAAATACAACATGACCTTTCTCCACCAATGACATCCACATGGAAGAGAAGAACTAAGATATCCATGAGTGGGCTGCATTTGTATTTTAAATTTCCACATGTCAGCCCTCCAGCATCAGGACCTGGTGAGAGCTGGCAGCAGCTGGAGCAAACCTCAGCATTTTCTTTCCTTCCTACCTACAAGTCAGGAGTGGTCTCTTTGTTCAATTTTTATTTACTTAAAATATTTTAAACTGATTCTCTCAGCTGGATACTTACCTTGTTTTTCAAAGATGTCATATACTGGTCATTTAAAGGCTGATTTGTAAAATTTTTCATAATTCACTAATAGGTGTATTTCAGTGGTTCCTTTCTACTGGAGGAGGAAGCAAGAACAGTGTTTTTAAGAATAACCACACTCTTGCCTCCTTGCCTTGGATAAAGAAAATTGTTAGTAACTGTTTTGATATAATTTTAAACACACAACTATAATTGCACGAAGAATGCAATTCAAATCAATAAGACCAGCCACTGACCAGTCATTTTTCAGTTGGGTTTACAATTTTTCCCATGAAGAGGATGCTCCGAGTATATTGATCAACAATCAGCAGCAAAAATGGACGGTTGAATTTAACAACAGGAGGAACAGAATGAGGAAGAAAATCTATGCCAGTGACTGCTGCAGCCTCTGTGCCGTTCTCATGAATCTTCAGCAGGGCTTTGTGAGCAGCCTATAATGAAACACAGCAAGAATTAATATATGTGGAGGATGGGGTGTGAAATGATTCAAATCAGCATTAAGTTAATTCACCTACTGCCTTTCACAAAAATTGCTGGTAGGCCAGGAAGCAAGAAGGCGGCCACTACAGCCTGTGGTGGACTTTTTAACAATGTTGTCTCAATAAACAAGTATTCTCACATTCAGTATTCTCCACCACAGGTGTATCCAACATGTAGAATATTCAAGCAAATTCACAAGGAATGACAGTTTCAGAAGGCAAGGAAGTTGGGCTCCAGAACTGCTATGTATGTATCCCTAATAGTTCATGCATTACAGTTTAGCAAGTAGAAATTCAACCTTGATACCTAATTTTTTGTTAAATTATTGTTGGGCATTTTTAATCTTTTTTTTACTAGCCCCAAAATGTTAGAACAGTGTAGTTGCTGCTTTCAGAATGGCTGTAAGAATGCTAGCTTTTTTCTTCACTTTATCTGTTTATCTTCACGTTATTTTCAGTAAATGCGATGTTTTCCTCAAGTCTGGTGCATCTTACATGATTAGCGCTCATCAGGGCCTTCAATGACAATTTTAAAATCCTTTCAAATTATAGAATGCACATGTTAGAAAAAGGCCAAGTTTTCTGCTAGATATGCTGATGCAAGGCACCCCCAACACAGATATCCATGGGCACTTCTTTCATATGCAGAAACTGGGCTGTGTTTAGTTTCTGGGACAAATGCTACACATCTGCCAACCTTTGCCTGTCAGATGGAAGACAGTACTCTTATCTCCCGATCTTGGAGAAGTCTGACAAAATTTATAGTTACTTTACCAGCTAAATGTTCTAGTTCAAAGTATCATCCAGCCCTAGCAATAAGTAAAATTTCACAACTTAGCTTAGGGCAAGGTAATTGGGTTTTGAGGAATCCACAGACCATTGTTTCTGCTGACAAACTTACTTTTGAAACCTTCACATTAGGCTTTCCTGTGATTCCAGACAGATCAGCCCGGTCAGAAAACACATCAGTTACACCCAGATTCATTAACATTTTCTTTAGATCATAGGAGCCTGAAATGGATAGTTTTGGAACATACACTTCTATCCTCCTGTTAATTCAAAAGAAAATTTTGGTAGTTATTGTAGTCAAAGCATATCTTGGACTGAAGACTCCCAACTTGCTGGTGGTTCTATCTGTGCTAAAATGTTAGTCTTTTCATCTGAATGAGATGGCAACAAAAAGAAGATGGGAAGACAATGATCTGGAGGATGGGAAAGTATGGAAGGAGAAAGACATCAGTTCGGCTTTCTTACATGATTCTGCAACAGTCACTTGATGGGACAGCAAGCAGCAATGGTGCCAGCATTTTTGAAACTAAGTTTGCATTCTCTTTCTGGCCTTGAAGGTTTTTTCTTTTGGACTTTCTACCCCATTCCCTCTGAGGAATCTGATTGCTATGTCACAGTATTACCACTCTTAATACATATGCTTGAGATGAGGGAAATAGAGACACTTAACATCAACTAGAAAAAGTGTGGGGAAAAAAAATTAAATTTCTCAACTCACAAATCTCTTCCCTCATCACAAGGCAATGCTGATTCTAATTTTTGCTGAAAGAATCAAATCATCAAATCATTTGGTTTGTCTCTTTATACCTATTTCATTGCTTAAATCCCCAGTCAACAGCAAAGGCTAATAACTGTAAAACCTGATTGCACTATTCAGACTTTAGATTCTGACCACCTTGAATTGTCAAATCAAAATTCTATATTTACCGTCTTTCAAGTGATTTTTCCCATTTAGACACAATGTCTTTTGTCAGGGCATCTTCCAACTGTTCCATTTTTCCTTCATTGGGCAGGATAAACAATGCTGCAACTTCTCCCTTGTAAGGAATCTGCACCACCTCGCAAGACAGCTTCCTGTCAGAGTACATTTTATAAAATCCATCTCGAGTCATCATCTTCACTTCAACTGAGGTCTTCGCATTCACATGGAAATAATCCTTGTGAGTCCCCTTAATATTGAAAGGATTTTCCCAGTAGGCTTAAAACAAAAAGAGAAAGAATGCAATCAAATGCTTATTTCAAGGAGGATATATTAATATGGTTCACTAATGTACACTGTATAAACCCATATCTGAAGACTACACTCATACTTGAGATCAAAAGTATTCCAAGTTTATTAAAGATCTTGTTCCCTGTCATCTTTGCTGTATCGTGTTCAGCAACAACTAAATATCCCAGCTTAAATTTTGTATGCACTTGTATAACACCTTTCTAAATCAGACAAATGAAATGAAGTAACTCCGTCTTATTACCGTACGTTTTATTTGAAGAAAATGAAAGCTGACCAGGATCCAACGAGTTACTTTCTGGTTTCAGAAAATTGCTTGTAAAGCAAGTCCCACAGCAGATGTCTGCCTTTTAAAATGTATCATGTAAGCTCTTTCCATGCTTTTTCATATGTTCTTCATCTTGTAGCACTAAGGAAAAGCTTACACACAAGAACGACCCAAACTTTTGGGCCTGATCATAACTGCATTATGGTAAATGGAATAGGGCTTTAAGGTCTTTAATCTTCAAAATGATTTTGTCTTGATGTTTATTCAACTGAATTTTCTATGATATTTTATTTTTTATTAAGTCATTCACTGAACAAATACACAGGGATCACAGCTTGCCATTCTGTAAGTATGTTCTCTTTTTTTTTTAATGTTGAATAGAAATGAAATAAAATTGAAAAATAAATAATGGAATGTAAATTCCACAGTACTCTGGTTATAAGTTTGAGCTTTCCTCCTTACCCCCCCTCAGTAAAAAAAATACACTCTATTATCATAAATAAATGCCTCAGACTAGGGCACCTGAGACTAGGGCATCCAAATTTAATAAAGTACTTGAAATAAAATCTGTTTTGCTGAAAGTTTATCTATTTTCAAACATGCATTTCTGGGTGATAAATTCCATATATGTCCTACATACTGCTACAAATGGATACAGTATCTAAGAGAAAGTTAGTCATTGCCAAAACAATGCATTTGCAAGTACATCTTGGGATATGTATAATGTGATGATAAGCTGTAGAACATTTAGACTCCAACTCCAGAGGTACCTACCCATTTAATAGGCATGGACTGTATGTAAATTAAAGTTTTGGGCAATTTTTGTTAATCTGCATCTTTGGAATTTGTTTTTCTACTTCATACAGCATGTGAGAACAGTGTAATTTAAAAAACAATAAATAGACAAAGTCTGACAGAAAAATTTACAAATGCATAAATCTGTTGTGCTCTGGCAATTCCCTAAAACTTGAAGATTGCAAATAAACAAACGTTTATACTTAGGAGCCTAAACTTATTCTAGAAAAATTCAGATGTGGAAGAGGTTTCAAAGTGTGAGAAATTTCAGTGTTTCTTTTCATAATAGCCTTATCTTAACACTGGCCTTTCTTTTTGAAATAATTCAGAAATAATCTAAGGTATTTGTTTTCGTGCAGGTGAAACTGAGATACTGCAGTAAGTAACATCTATGTAACTTACCTTTGAAATAAATGTAGTTAACAATTACCACTAGAGTGTTTGGATCAAGGTCTTTAAGAATTTGGTTTATATTCCCATGGGTTTTGTTCTTTATATGATCATTGATCTCTTTTTTAGCTTCAGTGGAATTCTGGAAGTTACTAGAAACAACTTTTCCTTTGTACAGCTTTTTTATGTCCTTCAGAAATGTTTTCAGTGGCTTCAGGTGTTTGTCCATGAACAGGGTGTTCCCCATGCTCAGCTGCACCTGGCTGCCAGGGC
>NW_009602330.1:62109-62808 GCF_000690535.1 Cariama cristata | reverse complement strand
ATGAAAGCCATCGTGTATCTCCTCCTCCCGGGTGTTGGTGAGGTTAAAGGCCAGCCCTTCCAGCACTTGAGCCTGGCTAGTGGCTCTGGAGCCCAGGGCCAGCAGGGCAAAGGCAGTGGAGACACTGACTGGGGAAAAGAAAATGTTCTTGCCAGGTTCTTGGGTGGTTGCTTGCCTGTAAAACTGGAAGGCAAAGTCTGTGTTGCTGGGGATTATCCGTTGGCAGGACTCAAGAGGATCTCCCTCATGAGGGTGCTGCTTCTGGAGCTCAGTCGTCTTGGGCTCATCGTTGTGGTCAGTCCGGGTCAGGCTGTGGACAGTGAGGTGAAGCATGGCCACCAGCAAGCACAGCGGGAGGGTGGCCTTCATCATCCTTCACAGCTACTGTGTGGACAAAGAACTAAATGGTCTTGGATGCTGGAGGTCAGCTGTGTCAACATCTCATCTTTTATTTCTATCTGCTACTACCTTCAATAGCTATCTGGTAGTCACTGTTATCTCCTGACCTGCTCCTTTACTATGGAAGTGTTTTTTAAATCCTTGTGCTTCTGAGTTTATTTGTAATTCTTATCCATTGCTGCCTACTTCTGTTCTGCTTTACTCCAGCTACAAAAAGTCCCTTCTTACTGGAGAAAGAAATGTGAGTTTTAGGAAAAATAAGAGTCAGAGGGAGAGAACAAGTGAAAAAGCTTGCTTTTC
>NW_009602330.1:61691-62065 GCF_000690535.1 Cariama cristata | reverse complement strand
TTTTATGGTGAGGCAGCACATCAGGAGCAACTCTTAATTCTTTTATGTTTATTTCTAAGAACTCTTAGGATTATTATGCTATTAGTGATTGAATAAGGCTTATGTCAAATGACAGTGCTATGTCAATCAAAAACAATATGAGATTGCAGCACTCAAAAGTGGTATTCTTTCCCTTATTCCTGACTCATTTTAACAAAGTGATTAATCACAACAGAGCTGGCAAAATTTTTCTGCTTCAAAACCTAATTGGATCAGAATATGTCACTTTATTTTAAATGACCACTCATGTGATGCATGTCTTCCAGATGGATTCCTCTCTGTGTGTACCCCCCCATCCCAGTCATGCGAGGGTGAGGTCATTGGTGTGGGCTTGG
>NW_009602330.1:52855-61660 GCF_000690535.1 Cariama cristata | reverse complement strand
TCCTTTTGTAAGGAGGTTGATGATTTGTAGTGTCTAAGATATTTAATGTATCAGAAAACAGGTAAGAGCTATTTCAATTAAAAAACGTGCTAGTGACTAGAAAAGCAACTCCAAATAGCTTTCATCTAATGTCCTACTTGAAGCGAAACAGCTTCAGGGAAGAAGATCACATGAGTTACCTGCTCACCCCCCAGTCAATGGCAAAAGTACTCAGAGACAATTAGCAGACCAGATGAGATGTTTATTGGGATTTCCCCCACTCTCTGTCAGCACTCTGACCGCTAAGATTTGGGTCAAAAGGAGCCAGCTTGTCCTTCAGCAGCTTTGCTCTGTGAGATCTGAGTAAATCAGGACTTACAGAGGAGATTGGCATAGCCAAATCAATTTTTGAATCCTGTCTGGACCAGGTTGCTGTAAATAAGACAGCTCATTCACCTCTGTTTCGGTTATCTGGTTGTAAGTTTTAGGGTACGTTAGTAATGATAAAAAATAAGATTGACAGCTGGGAAGTCAGAATAATTCCGCTTTGTTAATGAAACAGATTTCTTCTAGATGTGAAAGAGCTATTTGGGATAAATATTCAGAGCAGAGGTATACTCTGTGGGGCTGCCACAATGTATCCCCAGAATTTGCTATTCAATATTTCTTGAAATTAAGTTCTGTTGTCATTTGAGTGCTTAGAAACCAGGTTTCACCCTTGAAAGCAGATGTGCTTCATGACTCACTTAGCTAAATGTCATACAGCTGCATCAAAATCTTTAAGGTAAAGATAACTGGGTACTTACATTACATTCAGAAGGGTCTTGCTCTTGTATAGGTTGTGCTGTTTCTTGCTGCTTTACTCATACTGATGTTTTCCTCTGTTAAACATTACATGGCTTCAAATACACATTACCTAGAAGGATGAAGCTGAATGCTGATTAAGCTTTTTTTCATGGACATTGTATGCATATGTCCACATCACTCCAAACAGAGAGCAAAGACCATGGGGCCCAGCTGGTCAGTAGAGGGGAGCGTTACATCCTAAAGGGTATGTAACTCCTAAGCAAGTATTTATTGGAAATGAGATTTTTGTGCCAGGGGCCACTACTTTGCCCTATACACTACCTCAGGCTGAGATAGCTGTTCATCTGGAGACATGCAATTTTGCCCAGCACTAAGCTCTGAAGGCCAGGGTCAGGGCAAGGGAGCTGCAGGGAGCACCACTTGTACTCAGCCGTGCTCCGCAGCCTACTGGACTCCACTTAAATATC
This sequence comes from Cariama cristata, assembly GCF_000690535.1. NCBI lineage: Eukaryota > Metazoa > Chordata > Aves > Cariamiformes > Cariamidae > Cariama > Cariama cristata. The sequence goes on along the minus strand of NW_009602330.1, from coordinate 60,407 downwards.
AACATCTCATCTTTTATTTCTACAGAGTAGAGACCCCACTGGTCACTATTCAGAAGATAATGAGTCCTCTTGGCCTCATTAATAAAGAGAGTACCTCATTCATTTGTGTAATAATAGTGAATTTTAGCTGTATGTTGAATGGTAATCTTGTAATCTTTCAGACACAGTGTCTCCTCACAACCTAATAATTCTCTCTGTATCTCTGTTAAGGACCACCTAATATATCAAGATCTAAAAAGTACTTAATGTAGACTTTAACACTCAAAAAAGCTGTATAAAATGTGTGCCATCATTGTGGGTGCCCAGACACGATACTGAACAAATGCAACTGTTCTAACATATATAAACAGTAAACCAAGGCACGGTCCCAAATATCTCAAAGAAACTACAGAAGAGAGAAACCCGGTAACATTAACCAGTAACAAATCAAGGCAATCTCAGCCTTCTTGTAAAGATGTATTTCAGTTTCCCAGGATTCTTCCAAAGGATGGTAAGTGCTTTGAAGCTGACTGACCAGCATTCACAGCTGGATGAACTGTTTAGATGCATGGTTTGATCAGCCAGCCAGAATGCCTACTCAGTCCCTCTATGCCTCTGCTACACCTTGCAGGTCTTGTTACTGTCCGCTCAGGAAGGGGCAGCACAGTTCCCTGGATCCTGAAAAGCCAGAGCTGTGTAGGTAATGCAGTGTAGGCATGGCGATTCCCAGTCCCCAGCTGTGCTACTTTCAGAGGTGCTCCTTTATCTACTGGGATCCATGGCCTTGGTCATGCAGCTAAGTTCCCTGCACAGTATCTACAGCCTCAGCATGCTTTTTTTTTTTTTTTTTTTTCCCCAGAATGCACCTAAACTCTGCATGCTGTTTTTAGATATAGCCAAAGCTTGCTGTGAAGTACTTTGGTTTTGAATTTGTATTTTTTTCTTACTAAAGTACCAGTTGCTGCTGTTCCCTGGAGCACTTGTGTAGGTCAGGTGAGGCTTGATGGAGCAGACTGTTCTCTCTTGCCAGCCACAAAACCACTGCATTTGAATTAAGTGAATGTATAAGCTAGAATCCTTGATTGCACAAATGCAGTCTTTCAGGAAAAAAGAGTGAGATGCTCACAGTGCTCCAGGACAGTCAGGCTGTTGGCTGTTCTGTGCTGCTCCTTTAGTCATACAGCTGAGCAGTGTTAAGCATTTATGCTTCTGTTAAACATTACATGGATCAAAACAAAATTATCTGAGGACACAGATAGATGCTGATGTAGCCATACAGAGCAGGTAGAAGTCAGTGATTGCAAGGCCAGCTGTCTTTAATATTTGCTGTCCCCAAACATGCATAATTGCCATAGACAAACACACTTTGGAGAGAAGAGGTCCATGTTCATGAGCAGCTATTCTACCAGATATACCTTTCTAGCTTATTGCCAGCTAATGATGGAAGTGCTAAAACATCTCCTGAGGTGTGTTATGGCCTCCTTTGGGGCTTTAGTTTCCTGACCATGCAGCATGGACATCTGCTACAACATGCTAAATCAAGCTAATTTTCTGTTCTATGAAAAGCAAAGCAGAAGGGGTAATTAGCATTCAACTCATTTTTCCCCTCAAAATGAACTTAGAATCAGTTTAGAAACAGTCCCGCACTCAGAGGCTCTCTTTGAGCCTTTGATTTAATCACATCAGAAGAGGAAGCCTGAGCAGTGGAGTCCATTGTGGAGCTGCACAGCCAGCTGAAGAGGAAGGTAGCAAGAGAGAGACTCAATGCTGTAAAGAGGAGTTGTATGCAAGGGTTGGGGGTAATTCTGGATTCCCTGCAAAACTCTGAGGTGAACCAAAGCATGCTTCAGTACAGTGAGAAAACTGCGGTGCAGACACAAATGCAAATGTGTTTACTATTCAGACATTCATCTGTATTATTCTCTTGTTGAAGGTCAACATGAATTGATTTTGAAACTCTTTCAAAATCTGCCTCTCTTTGGTTCAATTATCAGTGTTCTCATGAGGTGGTGGCTTGATTTTGAAACTCTTTCAAAATTTGCCTCTCTTTGCTTCAATTATCAGTGTTCTCATGAGGTAGTGGCACAAAGACTGTATACTCATTGCCAAAATTCACCATTGCTTAACCCAGCACCATATTCTAGCTGAAAGGGTGTAGTCAGTGTGGAGGAGCCAGAGGGGGGCTCTGGAGCAGTGGTCAGTGTTAGACTGAAGAACATACCTAGAATAGTCTTGAAGACATACGTGGTTGCAGTCAGATTTTCCCATGAATTTCCATTCTTACAATAGGACTGAAAGGTCTGCCTGTCCCTGGACTTCAAGTCAGCAGGGAAGGAGGATGCATGAAAGATACGTCACACTCAGCCTAGCGGTGGTTCACATAAGAACCTTCCCTACCAAAAATATTTCTCTTAGCTCTGTTATCCTATTTGACAGATCTAGCATGCTTATTTATACTGTAGATGGAGATTAATGAGACCTCTAAGTCAGGAGCTTGTAACTCTAATGAGTCTTTAATATAATAATTTGCATAATTTGAGAGGTAAACATATCCATTTCAAATAATGACTATGGAAGTTACAGATGATGAATGGTATTGTCAAATTATCCAGAAGGAATGTAGATCTATGGTTCTCATTGAATCTAGACAGAATTGGGATTCATATGTCAGTCAAGCATAATACAGGAGGAGTTCGGTTCCTGACTATCATTAAAATAATGACTTTAGGATAACAAATTTTGTATTTCATAGTTTTAACATGTATTCAAGATTTTCTTTAGTGTTCTTTTAATAGTTACCTATGTAAAAAGCACTATGTAAAAAGCGCAGTGAGAAACACAACTCAGTTATAAAGAGATGTGCAAAGTGGTTGTGTTACCATTTTCATATCACAAAGCCTATATATTCAGCTTTAAAACCTCAGTAAAGAAAGGATACGATCCTATTTTATTTCATTCATTAAACTCTCAAAAGTTTCCTGTCCATGTATAGTATTTATTGATTCAGAGAAAAACTTTGGAAGGTATGTATTTTGAACAGTTTTCTGTGTCATGTGGAACGCAATTCTTACACCAGAACGGCCAACGCTAGATTTTCTAAATCCATATTTATGAACCAAAACAAAAGTATCTTAATGATCATCTGTACTTCATGCTTACATTTGGCGGATGCTTGAAAGAAATGTTATGGTGCTTGATATCTGCTGACCAAGTCATGTTTTTATCCAGGAACCCTGCTGTGACTTAAAGAGTAAAATTTTAAGACTACAACTTTGAAAACTCTAGTTACACTAGTGGAAAGTTTGTCCATGGAAAACTCTTACTGCTCCTAAGTAGCTGTTAATAAGCTTTTTTCTGAGTAGTAATGATTGGCTTAAAAGAGACTTTTTAAAACCAGCAACCTGAAATCTTACATTAGACATGCAAACACAGGTTCTGGATGCACTAAAATGTTTCTCCCTGGCTTCCTTCATTTTTCTCTTTAGCACATTTGCTAAAGAAACACAGTTTTGCTCTTGACTCTAATACAAACACCGTTTGTGTGCAAGATTGTTCTGATCTGATGTGTTTATACTTTCATGGGAGACAACTGTGTTGATTTTTGTAATTGATATGAAAGAAAACTCTAGCCTCATGTTTTCACTTGGTTAGGGCTGTAAGAATTGGTGAATTTCTGTGAACTGTTACACGGTGGTTGTTCAGTGAGCCATGCTAAACAAAGTACTAAGGTTTAGTTAGCCCAACCTAATCTGACAGCTTACTGCTGGCACACTGTTAGTACAGCTGGCTAGTGATGCATATATACATATGAAATAAAGATCACTCCTTGCAAGTTTTCTTTGCTTTTCAAGTATTGTGTGGTTGAATTCTTGCAATTTCAAGTTGTCTTCTCATACAAACGTTGCTTCCCACCATCCAGTTGAAAAACAGGTGTCAGTTAGTAAGATTAATGTGTTCTTCATTTTGAGTTTTGATAGAGGCTATTTTCAATCTAAACATTGGCAATGCCTATAAAAAATTCATATTCTAGTTGTTTGGGTATGATGTCAGAAGTCTGGATCACCCAAGAAATCACAATCTGCATGGCCAAGCTCCTAAGCCCGTGATGTCTCCAACATGCACCATTGTGTCAGGGTGCAAAAGTCCTGAGTACAGCAAAGAGCTAGGCTTCTCAAGGCAGCATTAGGCCTGCACAGAGGTAGTCACAGGTTTAAGTTTACGGCATCTTCATTTATACTTTAAAAATGAGACCTTTTCTTTTGTTCACATGTTGATGTTCATAGTACAAGTGCAAGATCAGGAAATTGCCTTAAATGAATTTCCAAACCCAAAACTCCAAGCCAAGGTTTCCTCATTTTTTGCTGCAGACAGTTTAACCTGCAGTCACAATCAATGACAACCACTAAATAGTGAGAAGACGAGAACTAAACCTATATTCAGCAGCCCTGGTTAGTGCAGCCTCCCTGTGCTTCCCAGCAAAATTCAGCAGGGCTATGTGAACACTGGACAGCAGAAGAGTGAAGGAAGGTCCCTGATGCAGTGACTCATGGCAGAGAAATATTAAAACTTGGGGATAATAATCAGACATTAAAACATATTTCTGAAACTGTCCCTCTGTACAACATATTTTGCTTTTAAAGAAAACATAGTCAAAAAGTGTGTGTTTTCCCCACAGGTTTTTGCCCCTGTGCAACAGAATCTTAGAATCAAAATCTAGGTTGGAAGGAACCTCCAGAGGTCATCTAGCCCAACCCTCTGCTCAAAACATGCCTACTTAGATGAGGTTCCTCAGGGACATGCCTCCGAGGCTGGAGATTTCACAGCCTCCCTGGGCAACCTCTGATACCAAAGGGTTAAATAATTCAGCTAAATTAACAGAAAAGCAGGCACATTCTTTAGCCTAGCATCTCAAAGTTGGGAAGCATCAAGAAACAGGACAAATGATAGAAGAAGGGACACTGTTATCTAAGTCAGTGGGCAAGAATGTGGAGACAGGCCTTCAAGAGAGGGAGTTGTAGACATGAAGGGAGCCAAGCTGATAACAGGTTACAACCCACAGACATCAACAATAAAGTAGCTGAGAGCAGGACAGAGGTAATTGTGGTAGTGGGAGATCATGACCTCCAACTCAAATGGCCCCCGAAAGAGGGCAAAACCCCACTTGGGGAGCATGCATAGTTAATATAGAGGCTTCATTAGTGCTTACTGAGGATGCGTACTAATTTACATTAGAAGCGAGAAACTTATAACCAATCCTAAGTGTGAATAACAATGAATATGTAGTGTACTATGAATATGCAAATGTCTCATGGTATATAAAATGTATCTTCATTTTACTCAGTGTGCAAGCTTGGAGGAGTGAGCCCCGTTGCACCCGGCGCTGAAACAAACGTGCCTGTTTTATAACTCTCCGCGAGCTGTAGAGTTTGTTTCCGCATGTCACTTCTTCCAGTATTTAACCACTGCATAGTAAAAATATGTTCCTAATTAGAATTTTCTGCATTCAAACTGTTCATTGATCTTCTCTTCAGTCTCTGCCAGCTTCAGGATCATGCATCTCTTTGTCATCATCCAGAAACCTCTGGGCTCTCATTTACAGACAGGACATTGCATTTGCTCAGCTGGACCTTGCTTAGCAGTAATTGAAAGAAAACCTCCATGGATGTCTTGCTTCTCAGTCTGCCAGGTGAGGTCTTTGTGTAGCCAACTCCACGTGGATGCTTTGCTGTCCCAGAAGAGCATTGCAAAGATAGTAGAAAGGCTCAAAGGAGAGAATAAAATGTTCTTGTCACCTTCCTCTGCCATGACCTGCTTGTAAAGCCTAAATGTGAAGTCAGTTGCTGGTGGCTACCTTGAAATGAGCCAGATTTCAACTACATTGCTGCTTTCCAGGAGATGTTTAGGCAATTTACAGCTCTCAAGCTGTACTATTCACTGGGGTGACCAGTTAGTAAGTGGGAGTGAAACCTAATCACACAGTGGACTTGATGTTTGCTAATGTCCTGGTTTGGAATGGACATCTGAGGAATGGAATTGACATCTGAGTAAGAAAGTATCATGAAAATTATCCATCTCTCCACAGAATGCTATCAATATTTGTTACAGAGGTTATTTTCATGCTGGTGCAGATGTGCGACTGAACTCAAAGACCAGCATGCAAACAATGAGAAAAAAGGGGTTTAATTAATGTCTTTGAAGTAGTTTCTAAAGAAAGACTGGAACACCCATTAAATCTACAGAGTGCCAAAAATAATTCCTTGTTTTTGCCCACGGAAATGAGATACAAGGCTTAGGTCTCAGTGGTTAGTTCAGTGTTGCCAAACTCTGTGAATACTGAAGTGTTTAGAGAGGCTGTTTTCCCCTTAAACTTCTCTTGACCTTTCATTTTCCCCCACCCAAATTCCACCTCCATCCAAAGCACACATGTCACATCCAACTGAAGTGCTTTGGATAGAAAACAGAGATGGATTTCTTGGGGGATCATGGGAAGAACATTTTGGGGATCAACATTGGTGAAAAAGAAACTAGATAAACACAGTCTTTACTGTTAAAAAATTGAAAGATGGGACATATCAGACCCCTCTTACTGCCTCTGAACTAATTTGCCCTTTTAATTTCTCTGTGCTGAATTAAATGAAGATGTATATCTGTGATGCCTTTGTTTGTATAACAACACAACTACAGAATGGATTTTTTTTAAAGAGACGAGAATTAGAACTATGTGTGTTTTGTCCTGCTCTTTTTCTTAGTTTCTTTTTAGTGCTGAAAATGAATTATTTCTTTAAGGAGGCTCCACGTGTTATACCATCCAAAAAGTGGCCAAAAAGTTAATCACCTCAGATTGGAATAGCTCTGAGTTTCATTTATGATTCATAGGACTTTACTGAATGAGTTGGATACAAACAGGTCTAAACTAAACACTGGCTTAAACTCCACTACCAGATCTACAATGTCAAAAAGAGAGAGGTAACCATCACCTCATTGAGCTTGGCAGGAAGCAGTCTTCGAGCAGATACCAAGGCGGCAATTGCTGGCAGTTAGAACAGATATAAGTATGTCTCAGTAGAGGAACTCCATTTGCCGCAGTTCCCTAAAACTCCTAAACAGCTTAGTACAGGGAGAGCCTCACGTATTTCCAAAATAAGGAAGAAGGAACAAGAAGTGATTGTGTCACATCAGCTCCTACACATGAGCTTGCCTTGGAGAAAGAAGTTCAGAAAGCCTGCCCCAAAGACTCAAGGATACACAAAAATTAGATTCAAAATCTTAAAACCAAAACCTTATATAAGCCATACAGTAAATAAATAAAAGACAATGTAAATGAAAGTGTCACATAAAAATGACACAGGAGTGAAAAGTTAACAAACCAGCAGAATCTTTATTGTCAGTGTTCCCAAGTTTTAAATCCTTAAGGACCTTATGTAGCCAGCGTGTGAGGGGGAAAGCCCCAGCCGACCTTTGGACACCAAGCAATGGGGAAGCAACAGTGCAGTTGCACTTGCACAGGTCTTAGCTTATGCCTTGTCGCTAAACAACATCTAACTGATGGAGATGAAAAGTTCACTGTTAAATC
>NW_009602330.1:0-52824 GCF_000690535.1 Cariama cristata | reverse complement strand
CCCTACAGTAATTTCCTTCAATTCTCTTTCCATTGGCATCACTTTCTGGCTTATTTATGCCAAAAGCTTTAACATCTGCTAATTAAGTTCCAGACAACCCTTAGAAAGACTTGAAGTCCACATTGCATGGTGACTTGCCCAGATAGAGGAAATAATTGGCTTCAGTGTCCTGCCAGGCTGCTCTGGCTTCCCTGCTTCCCTGTCTCATGGCAGCTGCAAGAGGGATCTCAGCTTGTGCCTGCGCCTCTCACAGTACAACATGGACACCTTGGCCACTGTGGTTATTCCCCTCTCCCTCCCACCTGCGCCCCATGGACTTCTGCCTTTTTTCAGGGAAAAGCAGTGCTCTTCGAGACATGACATGTTTCTTCACAGAACTTCCAAGAACAGTTCTATTTTCTCACCATTTCACAAGAGCAGTTGTTTTCCCAGTCCTTGCTTTGCAGAGAGGTGATTTCCTTTACCACCACTGTCAACATCACCCTTTTACCCAGGTGAAATAAGAAACTGTACCATAAGTAACACATGTAACACGGGCTCTAATACAAGTGTTATCTCAAGTTCACACCACTTGTAAGATTCCCCCTTAGCCAAGATGTCCTCTTCTGCTCTTTGTTCTATTGCTTGAACTCCACACAGCATAAGGCAACTAGATAAGGAGGTAAAAGCAATCCTGGAGGCTGTAAATCAGCTTCTGAGGAAGGTCTCTTTCTTTTTCTCTTTTTTCAATGCAGTGGTTCAGGTGCTTTTAAAGGTATTGTGATAAAAGTCTGAGATGTATTTTTCAATTAACTCTTAACAAACACTTGTAAGTCCATTTAAACTGGAGAAATGTGTGTCTATGATAGTTTAAAGCAGGTTAACAGTCTCTACAAAAGCTGTCCTGTTCCTACTGAGGACATACAAACTGTATGGAGTTATAATTTTTAATTCCTCCTCTTTGCTACAACAGTCTGACAAGTCTAGCTGGAAACTGTGATAGTGAAGGCAGTGTCAATACGAGCAAAGAAAAGTGGCAGTGACAATGAATCCATAAAAAGGAAACTGGTGCTATGTCATGGACTGCTCCACCATACTTTGTCTCAGGGCTCTGGCAATAATAGCTATATTGGCAAGATAAAACAGAGTATTTTTTTTGGTATGGCTTCCTTCCTTAGTAGAATAAACATTATTTGTAAAGCAAAAACAACCTTCTTGTCTTCATGAGGAGGGCTTCCACTGAGGAGGAGACAGAAGGAGGCAAAGTAAAAAAACTGCACTCACCAGCTGTTTGCATTGGTGTGTCCTCCAGTGTCCCAGTCGTTGATCCTACAGCTTCGCGCCATACTTGGTTAAAAAACAAAGAAATTAATGGAAATTCACTCCAATTTAAGACCAGTCATCAGAGGTTAGTGGATTAAACAGACAGGACTTATACCTCACACCTCCTTTTCCATGTTTCTCTTCTCATGATCTCCCATACACACACCATGAGTGTACAGCAATAGCTACATCATCCAGAGATTTTGAACCATCTCAGTTACCCCATGGGAGCATGTCAGGAAGGGCTTCTTACAAAACTGGTGAAAAGTGACTTGTATTTCATTAACACTACAAGCTATACCTGGCTGTAGACTGGGGGAAATACCAGTGACTTTTGGACAAGGAAAAATAGTTTTTGCGGTTTAAGAGATTAATAATGTATATAAAGATAATAATTGAAAGATGAGCACTAGTACACAGTAGTATGCACACATAAATGTTTTGCTGGATCACAGGAATTTAGCCAGCAATATGCATAAGTGCATGTCTTCTGGTCATCAGTCATTTTTCAGAGGGTTTACAATTTTCCCTATGAAGAGGACGGTGCAGGTATATTTTTCCAGAATCACCAGGAGAAAGGGCCTGTTGAATCTGATTCGAGGTGGATGAGGAAAATCGCCAGATCTCCAGGTAATCTCCTTCACAGTGACCCCTACTGCTTCTGTGCCATTCTCATGAATATTCAGCATGGCTCTGTGGATCACCTGCAAAGACACAAAGCAAAATAGCCTCCAGCTGACAAGCCAGCAAGAGGAGAGCAGCCTGCCACCCTCCTCACTCTTGCCAAAGGGAGCCCTGCCTGGGGCAAGGCCCTTCAGCACCAGCCTCTGGGAAGGTCATCACCAGCCGCTCCCCTTCCCACTGCAGTGCAATCAGCCATCAGACCACTCCTGCTAGTCTCCTTCACTGCGTGTGCAGAGAGTAACCCCCAAACAGCAGACAGTCAAAGAGCACTCAAGATGACTGATGGCAAGAAACTCTGGAAGCAAAGAAACCTGGTAATTTATTCTAGAATTAGTCTTGCCTTTGGCAGCATCATGTATTATAGTGAATTTACCCTATCATCTAGCTGAAAAAATTAACTTTTTGAGAGCACTAGAAGGGCAGGAATAGCAGCCTTTTGCCCTCTGTAGGCTGAATTAGAAGAAATTTTACCAAAGCTAATGTGCTACCTTTAGATAATTTTATTTAGTAGCCAAAAGAACATTTTATTATACGTATGTCTTCTTCCTCGTCCTCGAACCATGTATGTATAACTACTCGTAAGCACGTTTGGCTTCAGGTTTATGAAAGACAGGGCTTCCTTTGCCTCCAGACTGGCAGCTGTTGATTGAGTGATGCTTCTGAGAGACTGGGGTAAGCTTTTCATGGGATATTAATGTCAGGTTCCTGGGAACAGACAAATTCTATGGTTGCTGTGTTTCATGTGCTGACTTACTTTTGAAACCATCAGTCCAGGCTCCTCAGTAATCCCTGACAGATCAGCTTGTTCAGTGAACAAATCAATCATACCCACTTGTTTAACTATCCTTTTCACATCATAGGTACCAGAAATTGAAAATTTTGGAATGTGCAGATGTATTTTTCTGTAACAAATAACACATGTAGAGACAAATTGTCATCTGGGGAACACTCCTCAATGGCTTCACTATAGTGACAATTCACATTTATTTTTCTAAATGTTAAAAGTCTGCTCTCAGGGTTCAGATAACACTTCTGGCCAAATCAGCTATCTAACATGGAGAATTGGAGCAGAATGAGCCCATGTCATCTTCTGCCTCCACAGTGGGGTTCAAGGAGCGGGCTGGAAAACACTATAGCAACTCTGTGGCAAAAAGAGCTACTACTGCCAAGTAGCAGTTTTTCAAAAGACCATAGCTAGCTGTCCTAAGGCTGTTCAAATGTACAACAGGGCCTGTGCCACCACAGAAATAGCTGCAGTAATGGTGAATTAATAAAATTTCCACTTTTACATACAATGCCCTCAACGCCCTATTACCCAATTGCTACTCCATTGTAGTTTCACAATGCCCATATGAAACAAGGGTCTGTTAGATTCACCATAGTGCTAAGCAGCTTGTGGTTGAGCCAGTGACTTAACCCAAGATGGATCCCAAGTTCAATGCCTTATTTATTCACTACCCACAGCTCTTTTTCATTTTCCAACCAAGAAAAGGGAATTCCTGCACAGAAAGGGACCATTAAGTGAATAGAGTTCAGTAAAATAACTTTAATGTTTTGTCTTGATGAGAGAAATACTACTAATCTATAACATGATCACCTCTCACCTTAGCAAAAACACTTACCTGTCTTGGAGGAATTTTTCCCATTTAGATACAGTCCTTTTCAAGAGAGCATCTTCCACCTGCTTCATCTTCCCTTCATCAGGCAAAACAAATAATGCTGCAGCATTTCCATTGTAAGGTATCTGAACCAGCCAACAGGACAGCTCTTCATCAAAGTAACTTCTGTAGTAACCCTTTCGGTACATCATGTCAACTTTTACAGATGTTTTCTGATCCACAAAAAAATCTTCCTGTTTAGTATATGAAGTACTGAAAGGTTTCTTCCAATGAGCTTATGACAAAAAGAAAAATAATTCAGTGGAATACAAAGAGGAATGATCATGGTGAATAAAAGCCTTCCTTTGATTACAGCAAGTGTCTTTTTCAAGTTACTGCATCCTCAGGTGTTAAAGCATTACACACCCCCTTTTTAATTTTTTTTTTTTTTTTTTTAATTTCAGGTACTTAAAGACAATTACAGACAGATAATACTGAAAACACTATATTCCTCTATCTAAAATATTTAAGCAACAGGTTCATTCTCTTAAGTTTTCATTCCCTGTAATAAGCAGTAAGCATATAAGTTACAACCTTCACATCCTTTCATATTTCTTACCTTTAAAGAAGACATAGTTAACAAGAACCATTGCAGTGAGAGGATCAAGATTTTCCACTAGTTTAACAATTTTCCCATTTGTCTTTTCCTCAATATAACTGTTGATCTGATTCTCAGCGCCAAAGGAGTTGTTAAAGTCAGTAGAAAAGACTTCAGATTCATAAAAGCTTTTGACATCATCCAAGAACTTCTGTAGTGGTTTTAATGACTGTTCTATAAAAAGGGCATTGCCCCGGCTCAGCTGGAGCTCACTGATTTTTATGTGGAGGAGCTGGCAGAATCCTTCATGTATTTCCTGCTCCTGAGTCTTTTTCAGGTTAAAGGCAAGCCCTTCCAGAATCTGCGCCAGTGTTGCTGACTTGGCACCGAGTGCCAGGATTGCAAAGGAAGCAGAGATGCTTATGGGTGAAAAGAAAATATTTTGATCAGTTGCTTCGGATGAGACCAGCTTGTAAAATGAAAATGCAAAGTCAGTATTACTGGGTACTAGTTTGACAAAGGTTTTGTTCTTAACTGGATAAACTCCTTCCCTGTGAGAACTGTGTCCTGGGTAATATGTTCCTTTAGGATCATCCTGCTTATTGTGGTAGCGAAGATGCTGATGACCCTGGGCAACAGTATACAAACCAGCCAGCAATAAACACAAAGAGGGCTTCATTTTCCTTTTAACTGTTTCTGGAAAAGAGAGACACATACAAAACATGCAATGGAAATTAGTTTCTTCATGTCGTGTGCTCCAGCCAAATAAAATAAAGCTCTCAGAACGCACCTGTTCTCCAAAATCCCACACTTTTATATTTCACATTCCTGATGCATGCCAGTTATCCCCAGAAAGAACATGCCTCCTGATACGCTATTTGTATAACCAAGTACTCTCTCAAAAGAGATCAGTTTGGTCATGTTAACTTTTAAAAAATAGGGTAGGACTGAAGTTTTTTAAAATTTGCAAATAACTGGAAGTTTATGACCTTTTCCCTAAAGTAACTGGTAGAAGTTGTTTTTGTACTCAGTACTGCAGGATGGCTACTGCAGCCCTGTCTTCCTCGATTCATCAAATAATTAGAGAATTAAATCTGTGTTAAACAAAAATGTGATATAAACACAGACCATACTGTCTAGGACCGAAATTACAAAATATTTTTAGTTTCTTCAAAGATAAAATATTGGATCACTGTGGTAGCAAAGACTATAGGCATCTCTATTTTTTCCAAAACTAAGTTTTATTTAACTCTGTGAAGTATCTTCTCCACTAGCAGCCAGTTCTTGCTGGCTTTTGGCAAGTTTTGATTTTTTGCATAACAGGTGTATTCCTTTGTTTACATGTAAAAAGGTGTCCTTCCCAGGCAATAACATAATCTCCCAAATTAAAATGTCTGAACAATCCAAGGCAAAACTAAAAGGGTACTTACAGTGCTACAAAAAGGATCTTGCTGCGTCCATCTGGTCTTGTTTGCTCCTTCTTCTCTTCAGTACCACTGAACAGGATTAAGCAGAGCAGCCCCGTTAATCATTAATTAGTTCAAATAAAAATTGCCAGTGAGGATGCACAGCAAGCAGTAATGACACTAGATATTCTGGGCAGTCTGTCCAACCTAGACACAAGATAACAGTCGTGGGTGGTGGGGCTGTGGATGAGAGGGAGGAGAGCAAGGACCATCTCCCCTGATGCTTCCATGCTTGCAGATTGACACAAGAAGCTTGCTGCTGTGGGTGCCTGGCAGGACAGCCATAGCCATACCTTTCGTGGCTGGAGCTGAACGCTGTGACTTCACGTGAAGGCCACCTCTTGCCTGGGTCTGGCTGAGGATGAAGCCGCCAACAAAGCTCACCAGGGACCGCAGCCTCCCTGCCAGATCATCCTTGGAGCTTGGTCTTGGGGAACTAATAAATGGGAAGAGGACACAGCCAGAGCCATAACTTCTGTCAGGATTTCAAATCAGGGTTTGGATTTAGAAAGCCCCTCTGCCTTACTGTATACCTCAGTCACAACATTTGACACCATGTTTAATGGTTTTGGGGCTTTTCTTAAGGGAAGCAGATTACATGTGACTGGTGACTAGTCTCTAGGTTTCTTCAGAGAATAACATGTGACATTACTACTCTAGTGAGACATTTCCAGTCAATACAGCTGTCCATCAATTGCTGTTGGCCATCACCTGTGACTGAGTATTTGAGGAGCTGGTGAAGAGTTTTACCCAAGCTTTTTAGAAAATACCCAACAAAACCACCAGTGCTAAGAAACAACACTTACATTGGACAGTTCCAGCAGCTGACTGAGAAGAGAGACATGTGGTCAGTTCCTCAGGTTAGTCTTCTGTATCATACACAGCTGAAATGGACCCCAGCAACACATGAAACAGGCTGCCAATTCACCTTTCAGTCAGTGCTAAAGAAGACATGCTCGCATCACTGGATGATACTCAGGGTTGAATATCATGTACGGGCAGATCACTCAAGGACTGACTAAGGCAGGAAATGAATGTTTTAATAGATCTGGTTGCCCCTGTGAGACTCCTCTCCATTGTGTAGGATGGTTTTGTCGTTCCACTTAGCAGTTATAGTGTCATTCCCATAATGTAGATGTGAAATACGCAATCTACATCGTGTTGATTCCACTTTGCCAGAACACCCCAAGAGGTTGATGGCAACCATGAGATTTTGAAATGAGGGTAATATCTACAATCTATAAATCACTGAACCATTGCCTGGTAAGTACAAGTGGATTATGAACTGTCAAAAAGTAGCCACCAATGCATATGGTCACTGGCCTATTACAGCTTATAAAACAGTGAATAAAATTTACAAGATGGAAAACAGGAACTTGAGTATTTCCAGTTCAGCAAGCTCTATAAACTCATACCGATAATCCTAAATCTTCCTTAATAGAGACCACCTTGTTTATTAGCAGTGCGGCAGACAGGAGATAAATGGAAGGACGGCCTGAAGGATGACTCCTTTTTGACTGGAGATGCATGCAAGGACACAGATACCAATACAGATGTTCTTAGCTCATACTGTCATTGCAGGAATGTAGAGATTTTCAGCCTATGGTCCAAGTTCAGGACCTGTAAGAGAACTCTGAAAGGCAATTAAGAAACACAAGCCAGCATGCATCCCCTTGCATTCGTTCCTCCCACCATTGCATTTATCCTTGGAGCAACAAAACAAAGCTGTTCCCTGTAAGACTGCGTGCTACTGAATATCACTGGTACCTGTTCAAGGAGAATCTGTAAACTGTTATGCGGTTGATGATGCTTATCCATACCTAAATTACTATCAAGAGAAAAGACATTGGGAAGGTACTCCAGCTGACAGGGAGGATGCAAAGCCTGCTGAAAATGCTTCCTTGCCATAACTAAAGCTGCAGAGCAGAACTGGTTGCAGCTCTGAGGATTAAGCAACCATCTTACAGAGTGAAGGAAGGGAAGGTGGGGATGAGAGCTGGTGGTTAAGAGCATGGAGAAGGCAATGAGGAGGAAAGAGAGAGCAGCCACTAATAGAGAAGAAAAACAAATTAGCTATTAGAATATATCCAGTCCCAGAAGTGAGACAAGAGACCAGAACTTCTGAGTGTCTTTACAGCTGTGTCATTAAATCACTGGCAAAACATGTTATGCCTATTCCCATTATTACAGGCATTTTTATTGCATCAAGGCTGGACAGTATTAATTCTGGTATTTCCTAAAGACTGAATGTTTGGCCTTACAACCACAATGTGCTGCTAGTGTCCTTCTTTGGGATATAACAGACCATTTTGTACCCTCTGTCTCAATCTGTTACCAGAATCTCACACTTCCAATGAAATGCTGTAGTTTATCTTACCTTTAAAGAAAAACATAGATGTACATAACCTCTGCTGAGAATCAAAGTTCTTTCTACTTTCCTCATTATAACTTGTTATTTTCTTCATTTTCTAACTAAAGGTATACTTATCAGTCTCAGAGATTCTGGAAGCTGGGTCTGTTTCAAGCTACCTTCTGAGGCTATCTAAAACCACACAAAGCAGGAAATGTTTATGTTGCTTGGAATAGCAAAAAAGCATTTATTGTGGTCTATATCTTGGAGAGCATCATGGGACTATGATTTACAGCTTGACTACATCACAAGATAGCAATTCATTGATGCTATGTTGCCCAGCAGGTAGCTAATCCATCCAGAGGACTTCCTTTTCTAGGTTCCACTATGACAAAAAAATAAATATATAAAAGATAATGCACATAATTCCTTCCTTACCCTCCAAGACAGCCAACATTTATTCTTTTCTGTTCTCTGGGGTTTCTCGCTTTTATAGGTTTACATTTTATTTCCTTTTGTTATATAGTTTTCTACCTTGCCAAGATATTAGAGGGAGAGAATAAAAAAAAAGAAATCCCCCACTAATTAAAAATTTCAGTGTGCTGGAAAAACAGGGCATACTGTCTCAGCAATGTTAAACTTTGAGGTTTTAATACTGACAACTCATATACATTTTCCTAGAATGACACTAACTACATATTACTACTAAGTTCTCCTGAAGGACTGTTGTGGTTTAACCCCAGCCAGAAACTAAGCACCTCCTGGCCTCTCACTCACTCCTTCCCCTGGTGGGATAGGGGAGAGAACTGGAAGGGTAAAAGTGAGGAAACTCATGGTTTGAGATAAAGGCTGTTTAATAGGTAAAGAAAAAGCCACCTGTGCAAGCAAAGCAAAATATAGAACGCATTCACTGCTTCCCATTGGCAGGCAGGTGTTCAGCCATTTCCAGGACAGCAAGGCTCCGTCACACATAATGGTTCCTTGGGAAGACAAATGCCATCACTCCGAATTTCCCCCCCTTCCTTCTTCTTCCCCAGCTTTATACTGCTGAGCATGATGTCATGTGGTATGGGATATCCCTTTGGTCAGTTGGGGTCAGCTGTCCCAGCTGCGTCCCCTCCCAACTTCTTGTGCACCCCCAGCCCACTCGCTGGTGTGGGGGGGTGAGAGGCAGAAGAGGCCTGTGTAAGCACGGCTCAGCAGTATGAAAACATTCCTGTGTTATCAAGACTGTTTTCACCACAAATCCAAAACATAGTCCTATGCTAGCTGCTATAAAGAAAATCAACTCTACTCCAGCCAAAACCAGCACAAGGACCAACCTAGAAGATGATTCTCATTTTCCATTAATTTTAGCCTCCATTTTAACTCACATTCCTCCATCAGGCAACCCGGATGTGCTCATTCCTTCATGTAGGTTTTGCTTCATCTGTCTTCAAGAAATTAATTCTTCATGTACAAGTATTGATAATTGAATTTTAAATATAAAAATTGAGGAAAAGTGAACACAAGATGAATTGTAATCCAAAAGGGTTTTGTCGTGTGGATGTGGCCTGCTCATGTGTTTGCAACCATATGCAGGAGAACATCATCTGGCAGATGTTCTTATCAAATACGAACTTCAAAATGAGTACAGTGTAAATGATGAAGATACTAATTTTTTTTGGACTGTATTGGTGAAGAATTTCACCATCTTCTCAGAAAAGAGCATTAGTATAGATGACAGCCTGTGTCAAGAGGGAGAACTGTGGTAATACATAGCAAAGAGCAGTGGCCAGCTCAACACACATGTCCTTCTCTGCAAGCTCCCAAGCATCTGGCTCCTGAGCGGGAGCCTGAAGATAGATCCAGTGTCAAAATGCCCCACGTGAGGTGTTCAACACCTCTGAATGGGACTACACTAGTGGGGAGCCACATTTAGGAGTCTGAAGGCAGTACTGGAAAGGGAACTGCACCTTCTTCCCCTCAATACCAGACCAAGGCTCTTGTCCCATGGTTGTCTCATATGACTGCATAGTCAAGCAGCAAAACAGGGCAGCGCACACCATTTTCTTTTTGAACTCAGCAGTACTAGTCTTTTGTTAACTAAAGTAGTGACTGGAGCACTTGGTCACTTGATCTGGATACAAGACCCTCAAGTCTTGTGAACCATTCTACCTGAGATAATCAGACCCAAATCATCCACTTGGCAGAGGAATAGCTCATCTTCAGGTTGCAAAAGGATGATGAGAAAATAAAGGGAAAGACAATTCCCAGCCTTCCTTCTGAGGATCTTCTCCTTAATAATCAAATAAAATATAAAAATTACTTATGTGAGATGTGCAGATAATTGTATGTAAATAATTGTGTTTTCATCTACCTGTGGAAGACATACAATATTTATATATGTAAATACACACGCACATATAGGTATTCATACTACTGGAGAAAGATCAACTAGTATGATGTGTTAATCTAATAATGCAAGCAACAAGCCTGGGAGACAGGAAACTTAGATTTCCCAGCAAGGACATTTCAAGTAGAAGAAGAAACAAAGGCCCTAAGAATTGTTTTTGAATGTGATACATAATTGCACAAGACGTGCAATTGTTATTAATTCTAGTCATATAAGTAGTGTGTGAGTACTTCTGCTAAAGATAATCATCATCTTTGCTAAATCAGAACCTGTGACAATGATTAATGCATTATGAATTGAATTGGAAAAAAAAGAAATGCTATCTCAAATTAATTGTGATGCTTCGATAAAGTAACAATAACTTCAAAACACTTTTTAAGAGCTTTGAAGAATTGCACATTTACTAGATCTTATATGTGATTATTTTAAACCAATTTTTACTAAAAGCTAGTACAAAAGCTACAGTTATGGATAGATAGCACTAAGCATTAACTCCACCTATGCAGAAATACGATTCTAAGATAGAAGGCAGCTGTTTATAGATTAGTTTTATCTCAGGCCAGTGCCTATAAAATGGAAGAAGGACACAACGCATTGCTTTCTGCAGCCCATAACAGAGAGTTTATCCATTACACCTGGGTAAACACAGATCTTTTCTGACCTTTCCTATTATATTAGCTCACATCTTCCCTCAATAAGAAAAGCCTGAGATTGGCAGTGCGAGAACTATTTGAGAGCTCAAGAACTTTTATTCAGTCTCCTTGGGCTGGGACTGAACACTCTCCCCAGAAAGCACTCTCAGCCCAGGTCTGGCATGCAGGGGAGCACCAGGAGGAGGTGCTTGAAGAATAAGTACAAGTTCCTTCATGCTCCATCATCTTCAGAGCTTTTTACACACAAAACTCAATCCCTTCTTCCTTGTGTCAAAAAAAGCATCTACACTCCACTGAAAAATGCACATAGGTTCGAGGAACCCCTTATTCTCTCCTCTAAGTTCCTGTTCCCAGACCCTTCCCCACTGCCTGTCTGCCCCCAACCAGATGCCCTGCCATTGCACCCAAGTCCTGCCCTTCTTCTCTTCACCAGTGATCTGGGCTCCCAGAAAGAAGGGTTCCTTAGCAGTTGTTACGCTTGTGAAATATATAACAGACACAACATAAAATGGAAAAACAAAACATTATCTACCCAGCAAGCTTATGGTTTATAGGCTGCATTGCGAATGACAGCATGCCTGTAAAAAAAAAGCCATATTGACCATGTGGAATTTGTCTGTTTCAGGAGTACATGAGGAACAAGTACTGGGGTGGTACACCTTTGGGGTTGCAGGATCACCCTGCAATGTGCCACTCCACATACACTGTCTGCCGTGTGCAGAACCACCTCTTTTTATTGGTTTTGAACCTGGATCCTACATGCTTCGTGTGATGGTCTGTAGCTCTATCATTAGATGTGGTAATTGTCTCCGTTCACCCAATCTGTGCCACAAAAATTTTTTACCTTCTTTGTGCTAAGTTGTCTCTTTTCCAGGCTGAAGATCTGTCACCTCAAACAAGAGCTGTTCCAGACCTTTGATTAACCTTACCACCTTTTTCTAATGATTTTCCAGTTCTCATTTATAATTTCTGTTGTTATAGGACCAGAATTACATGCTCTAATCCATGCGTGGATGATCCAGAGATTTAGACAGTGGCACAAAGTTCCTATCTGATTTGCTCTTTTTACTTTCCCAATAATTTCTAACATTTAATTTGCCACCTTCCCCACTACTGAGCTGATCTGTGTATGAACTACTTATCTTAACACCAATCCCTTAACCCTGAGTGACAGCAGTTAGATTAAGTACAGCATTTCACCAAACCTGCAGCTAAAACTTAACAAGAAAATAAAAATCCCCACTGACACAGTAACAGCAAGCCAGAAAGCTACTGTTCTTCCTGGTTTCAAAATGAGATAGAATTTGTCATGTCCATTCCTTGATTTTACCAGAAGATGGTGGCACAGGGCTCTTTTTCCTAATCTCCAGAACTCGAGGTTCCATACTTAGAGTTGTACCTGCAGAAATCAGTGTAACAGAGTTACACTAAAAGGTTGGCTTCTTGCAAGGATCTTGCTGCTTCAGAACTGGTATACTGAAACAATAACATTTCATTAGCAGAATTCACCCTACAGACATATTTCTCTTGATGTAAAGGATACCTTCTCATGCAAACAACTTTTAGAGTGATAAGTCCACCAGAGAGTAAGAGTTGTCATTTTGAAATGAAGTTGTCTACACAGAAAAACCTCTTGGCATTACTATTTAAATTGATGCCTTACGTTATTTATCTTTCTATTGCAGATATGGCCTTAAATAAGCGCTAAGAAAATCCCTTATGTAGATACTTTAGAATTACACTTGAAATCTTTTGCTCTCAAAGCCAAATAGAAAGTATTAGGGCTAACTTTGCAAAGTGTTATCATTTGTTATTATTTATTAGATCAATATTCTTGGCCACAGTGAAAAAGCAGAAGACAGATCAGCTAGCTCAATGAATATAATCAATAAAATGAAATTTATTACATGATTCCATTGCTCATATCCCTTTTCTTAATCAAGTCTTTGACACTGTGAGCTTTTGGGATGTTGACGATTCTGACAGGTCACCTAAATGGTATAATGCAACAATTCTTTTCCCTGGTTTAATGAAGGTAAAAGAAGAGACTATGTGGTTGTCCTTAGCCTCTGCAGCTCACATTCTGGCAGGTCAGCACAATCCCCTTTCCATCAATGGCTTACATTAATGTGCCTCCACAGGACACTTTGGTATCTAGGCTGTAGCTACACAGGCTTTCTGTCATGATTGCTGCACCACCTTTCCCACCCTGCGAACCTAGAAATGACTAGAAGTGCTGGACCGTATTTGCCTCTTCTCAGTCACCTTTCACACAACTGTGAATGTGTCAAGACTATGACACACAGCAAACGACAGGCATGGGCATGTGGTAGTAATCTCTGGCTGGGGCAACAGAGGTCCGAAATGTCTTAAAATTTCACCTGTAAGATTTACCAGGGGGATAGGGCTCAGACATGAGAGATAGAAAATACAGGAACAGAAAATAAATTCAAGTTGTACATTCCAGTATCTGTCCCTTGAATATGCGAGATATGGTATGACTTTTTTGATGGCTGCATCTGTGCGAAGAGCATACCTAAATGAGGTCTAGGCATATGCTCTCTTTGGCATTCATATGCATTTTAGGACCAATTTTTCATTACATCTTTCACCTCCTCTGTGCACAGATGTTTTCTCTTGCTCTGAGATTCTTTCCTGGCTGCAACTAAAGTTCTTATGAAGACTACAACACTCAGTGAACTACCTTATTCTATGTCATTTTTTCCTTTCAAAAATTTTCCTTCAGCAAAGCAACTTCCATGTGGTCTGTGTTTCCTACATGAGCCATAGTAAACAATATAGCAACTTTTCCTTAATAAGATATTTGCAGAAATCAGGCAAAGTCTTCTTCAGATCTTCCATATGAGCATCATATTGCTGTTAACAGAAGTTTTCCAACCACAAAGGATACATTCTTGTTTAGTGAAGTAATAAATCATAAGTATTTCATTTCCAGGTGGCTTATGGAAAAGAAACTGAATGCAATAAAAAATAAAATAAATAAAGATTAATTTTTATAAATAAGGCTAATTCACGTGTAATAAATTCATCTCCAGGAGTAGGATTGAACTGAAAATCTACTTTCGTCATGGAAATCAGTGCTGAGCTGAGTTTGAGTAACCAGGGTATTAATCACACTCAAGAACATCTACATGAAATGAATGAATTATAGTTTTCTTTAAAACTGTTAGTCTGAGGAAAGCACAATTACCAAGTTCTTTAAAAATGGATTCTCTATTATACCTGGGACTGGGAACTTAATAAAGGATATTTCCAGATCAGTCTTTGCTGGCTAACAGTTTACAGGGAACAGATGATATCATACATGTGCTCAGTTTAAATCTAATGAAAGCAGCCTCATGTGGGTAAGGGCAGAGGTGCACTACCCAACAGGGAATGTTGGATGGATGAGAAATATTTGGAGGATGTGTCATAGGACTCAGAGATACATAGCCCATGGTGGTCTTCGTGCTCCTTTCCCTCTTGAGAATTTGCACTCATTCTAGCTCCCACTGCAGTGAATATTTAGTTTTCAGTGAAACATTTGCATTTAAAAATGTTTGCTTTTCTCTTGCACTTTTTTCTGCTGGGAAACCCTAGTGCCTCTGTGCAAGACAAGACTTGAATGCTGGATTAGGGAGTAACACTGCTATGAGGTTTTTTTAATACCTCCAAAAGCTACCTAGACTCGTGTCAAGGATGGGCTGGATTGTGAAGCACTGAGGCTGCATTGTAGCTGCCATACAGGTACTCCTGCTTCTCAGACTCCACAGTCAAAAGCCACACTGCCCAGGAACTGTCATAATCATCTAGTTTTTAAGAGCTTAGTGATTCTCTGCTTGAAATAGTGTAAGTACAGGGAGAAAGCCTGTTGCTTTTGTTGTACTGAATCTTCTGAAACAATTAGAATAGAGTTGGCTTACATCTGGGTGAATTCCTGCTTCCTTGAAATAATAGCAGCAATGAAGGGCTGAATGGATGACAGAGCTGTGAGGAGAGGGCTGGTGTGCCCAACCAAGGGCAAGTTCTCCAGATATGAGAATTGAGGCTCAAATCACATAGCTTGGAACAAGAAAGGAAAGTCCAATGTACTGTAAACATCTGCATAGCAGGGCTTATGTGAGCAACTGATGTTTCTGTGTTTATCAGATTGCTTTGTGCCTTTTGGCATTGAGTCAGCTCCTTTCCATACTGATGAAAGGTAAAATGCATTGGACACATATTGCATTAGCCCTGCAATCCCACTGCTTCATGGTTTGTGACAACATGCTACATGGACTCAGCCATGGGGCAAAGCAAACAGAGCTTTACTGATAGAAGCCGTCCCTTCAGCAAACAAAGTCCCAGTGGACCATAAACAAGGTCAGATAGAACCCATATGGCTCAGAGGCTGCCAGGAGAAGTCTGGCACTGAGGCCTGCTAGGACACAGCCGGGCTGCCTTGCAGGGACCCAACCTGAAAGACCCAGCCCACCCAGGTCTATCTTCCCTCACAGGGGTTCTCAGCTGGGATACACAATCTTTAGGTAAGTTCTTTTCCTCAGAGCTTCCTGTAAGCATGTCAGGTCAGGGCTAGCATATCCACAGCAGGTCATTTATCTTGGATGTTTATTGTAGGGGATCACATACTCCACTGTAAGCTGCATTATCCCCTTCTGCTGACTGTCACTGCAGGAAGTCGGGTGGATGACACTTGGTATAGTGTAAAAAAACTCTAGTTCTCTTTCAGAGCTTAGTTTGGATCTAGCTGTCCCACATACTGACAGAATGCATGTGTGGGATTAAGCTGTCCTAATCATGTCCACTTTCGTTGTAGTGGAAGATTGAAGGGTGTTAATAAAATCCCCTACAGATGAATGAAAGACACCATAAAATACATGTTTACCACAGATAGAATGAATACATAGTCCCTAAATGAAAATTTTAGCTTACGTCTTTCAGAATCCTTCCTTTCCTTCTCTACCATTAATGCAACTAGATAGCATGAAGAGGAACCTTCACTTTCACACATTAAGATGGATTAAAAAAAACAAGGACAAATGATGCAAGACAGACCAATGCAATTAGATCTTCTCAGAATTAGGACATAATACCCTCACTCTCCACAACAACTTTGCAGAATTGTCCAGTTCCTAAAAGGCATCATCAGGACCATGCTGAAAGCAGAATCTGCCAGGTGTGTTCAGTCCCCAGGCTCTACGGATCTCCATACTGTGAACTACGGGCATTTTTGTACCTTCCATGTATGTGTGGCACAAGACTAATTTGTTTCCTGTCCTCCTCACATCCGCCACTTCCACAGAGATTTGGGACAATCCCTATTCCCATTCCAGGTCCCTGGCACAGCTCAGGCCAACCTGCCCGTCTGGAGCGTGAAGTTACTTAAATGGAGGACAGCTATGGTGGTGCCCCACGTCTTGGTAGATACCTCCCAAGCCCATCCAGCATTCAAAGGTGCCTTGTTTGATACTTTTGCCAGGAGCACTCACTCGTTACACTCCAGTGTGAAAACTCAGTGTAACTCTCCTCCTGCTGTTCCTTGCCTTCAATCTCAAAAGCAAAGGCCTGGGAGGTAGATGGGGCAGGAGGTTGCTCCATGTGTTATTTCCCAAAGCCTCTGCTCTGTCCTAGCAACCATGAGATTTTTCCTAACCTCTTTCCCTTTAGCAGCAGGCCGAGAACCTGTTTTTCTGCCACTCAATTCTGATAAAAATCTCACCATGCTACCTTCTAATCAGTACCAGTGCACAGATTTATCAGGGTGGGATCTCACTGGAGCTGCTCCCAGCTCTTGCTGAGTTTGTACAGCCACCACAGAGCAGACTGCCTCACTCCACAGCAAGTTATCACTGATCTCAACTCTGTAAAAGCCGTTGCTTTGTACGGAGGTGTGGTTATCTCCCAGTCCACTGAGTGATGGTATCTTGCCCCAGGAGAAGCAATAGCTCAGGGCTTCCACTGAGTTCTTGCTGCTTGGAGCAAAGGGACTCATACAAGGCTGCAGTCTCCAAGTGCCCCTGAGTCAGAAGCACAGCGCTCTGTACACCCAGCCCATCCTACAAGCACTGATGGGTCTCAACAAAGCACCTCTGAGCAGGGTGGACCAAGTTTGGAGAACAGGTCAGAGGACCAGAGAGATGTCAGGGGTGGGGAGCTTGTTTGTTGATTTGGGGCTTGCATCACCTTCGCAGTGCTCACAGCACATTGCCAGGACCATTGTAGAAGTAAGAAATGTACATTCAGAAGCATCATCTTCCCAGAGACAAGGACTAAACTCCACTTGAAAAAAAATTTATCCAAGGTCAATATGAAATGGCACGTGAGAGAGCAGCTGTCAAAGCAGCAGTCGGCCTCTCCTTGAGGCAGCAGCTGTGCCAGGGGAGGTTCAGGTTGGATATTAGGAAGAACTTCTTCACTGTAAGAGTCGTTAAGCATTGGAATGGGCTCCCCAGGGAGGTGGTGGAGTCACCATCCCTGGAGATGTTCAAAAAACATTTAGATGTGGCCCTTCAAGGCATGGTTTAGTGAGTTTAGCGGCCATGATGACATCAGGTATACAGTTGGACTTGATGATCTTTGAGGTGTCTTCCAACCATAATGATTCTATGATTCTATGATAAAGGATTTGCTATAGAGTTCAGCAAGGCTGAGCACTGGGCCTCAGTGTTTGACTACAGTAAGAATGTGTGATCTGCAGGCCCACAACAGCAAGACAGTGTTTATTTATTTCTTGAAAACAGGTTTTACCCAAGTAGGCACATAAGGAGAGAATGCAAAGAATCACCAACTCCATATGAGAAGAGCTGGACAACTTTAACAACCTTTAAAACATATTTAACAGGCACTTTGCTATGGAGTGGCTGAAAAATTTTGTTGATTTTAAAATTTTTACAGAATCATAGCAAGAGATAGGAAACAGTCCTTAAGTGATGGATTTAAATGACAATGTTTATTTTATTCATCAGCCATAGCAATAATTCACGAATTACATTGTCGCAGGACAATTCTTTGGCAGTTTGTGCCTAATGTCACTCTCTCTCAAAGATTTTTGCTGATCCTGTAGACTGCAAAAAGACACTTACAGTGAGTACTACAGCAGAATAAGTCTGTTGTCTGAGGGGTTCTCTTTCTTTGTCAATGTTTTTTTAAGACATTCTAGGCAAAGACTTGGAACATGTGAGAAAGAACAGGTTGGCTGAGGGTAAATAACAACAGCCTAGGCAACAAAGAGCTATGTGAGGAAGAAAGGGCTCTGTAAGGACCAGCTCAGGTGAATATTGATCATCAGCAAGTCCTGGAGAAGATGTAATACAATTGCAAGAGACTTATTACCTGTTGGGATAAAGCTTTTGGTGAGTAACCCAGAACAGAAAGTGGTCTGGACAAAACAATTTAACAGAGAGAATTCACTTGTAAAAATAACAGCAGACTTTACAAAAAACTGTCTTCCAAGACAAATTTGAAAAATGTATAAATAACTTGAATTACTCAACTGAGTAAAATGTTACATTTTAAAATTGTCAGTTGTTGGGTTTTTTTACAATTTTTTTGCTAAAGAAATTAATCATCTACTTCTGAGTATCCCTCAGAGTGTAGTTTGTAGCACTAACTAGCCCACATGTTTGAACACTGTAGCCACTATAACTCATGCCAAATACCAGTATGCCCAATAACTCAGCAATTATTTCTTCGTAGGATCAACAATTTTCCCCATGAAAAGTGTGGTGCTGGTTTTTTTGTCAGAAATCAAGATAATGAAGGGCCTGTTGAATTTGATGGTAATTGAAGGATGGAGAACTCTGGTAACAATTATGGCTGTGGCTCCTGCAGCCTCAGTTCCAGCCTCATCAACTTCCAGCAGGGCCTTGTGAATTGCCTGCAGGGAAAAGGAGCAAATGCTGTGGTTTATGTATGGGACAGCAAGCAGGAGATGAAGAAAAAACTCTCTTCTTATGGAATATTTAGGAGAAGAAAGGAGCGATAAAATCTAGTGGACCAAACTTTCTTGTACAGTAAATCTCCAACAGCCTGCTCCAGGAGTGTTTTCCATGTCAGGACCGAACGGGCAGGGACAAAAATAAAAATGGACACACTGTAAATACAGCCTCACTCGTGCTGAGTAGAGGGAGATAATAACAGTCCATGCACTAGCTGGTTTATTTTCTTAGATAGTTTGGACTTCCAGTAGCAACACCTTCTCTGTTATTCCAAGGTTAATGGAAGACTGCTATTTAAATGCTAATATAGGGGCAGTATTTGGCATCTTTGCCACGTTAAATTGCAGCTTAAATTGACATGGTGAAATTCTGCTACTGCAAACTGTAAGTTTCCTGGAAACTTTGAAGATACTAAAAAATCAGGTACTAATCAACACAAATGTCATAATATACTCATTTATAATTTACTTGACACAATCTCATGTAAACAATCATATTCCAATGCCAAGAAATCATTTAAAATCTTGGCCAACTTTTCCATGTACTTAATATCCAGCTTTTTAACAGCAGTATTAAAATAATAGAAAGGTGGGACAGCAGACACTCTCTGTAGAAAAGCACAATTACTAAGCAAGCCCCTACATGTCATTGTGAGTTTTACTTACAACTTCAGTAGGACAAGGAGGGAAAGCAAGTATTTAAAAACCCCAAATATAATTGATCAGAGCAACCAACCACTACCCCATCACCAGCTCTGTCTGTTCACTTACTTGTGAAACCTGAAGGTCATGGCTGCCACTAATTCCAGACAGATCAGCATTACCAGAGAACACTTCAGTAATGCCCATTTCCTTGAACAGCTTTTTAACATCGTAAGACCCACTAATAGAAATCTTTGGTAACTGCAGATGTAATCTCCTGTTGAACAAAGAGAACAAAATGGCAGTGAAGCATTGCAGCCTTGATTCATCAGGAGGCTGGATAGTATGTAATTCAGTGATACTTGAAAGCGTTCTTTCTATTGCTAATTTGTTTGATAGTAGAATTTGTAATCGCTGAGCAATTTTGGCACCAGAGAGATGCGCCACCTTCTTGTACCTACGTTCTCTCTTTGATTTTTGAAAAAGAAACTAATTTCCTCATTGCCTCTCTTTTGTCCCGTTGCCACATACATAGCTAGCAGAATTTTGTGGCTAGAGGGCTACAGAGAGTAAGCAGACCAACTGTGGAAAGGCTAAAAGAAGGGGAAAGGAAGATAAAATCTAAGACAGAGTGAAGCAAATAAATTATGTTAGCACCATGAAAGAAGATGTGTGGTAGCCAAAAGGTAGCCAAGGAAGTCTTGAGGCAGTTGTTACAATACTGTGTCCCCTTCTGTCAGATCAGAGAGTCTGTAATTGCTTATCAATTACGCTCAGTTCTGACTCATCTTGGGAATCACTTAACCCCCTGGTTTATGAAATCAGGACATTATATCCAGGAAGAGGTGATCTGAAATTAATATTTTCTCTTAACAATAATCATGTGTCCTCAAATAGAGTAATCCATCTACCTAGAGGTACCTGGTCACAAGTTTTTTATCCCATCTACAAACAGTTTCCTTGGAGAGAGCATCTTCCACTTGCTTCATCTTTCCATCATCAGGCAGAATGAGCAATGCTCGTGCAGTGCCCTGGTACGGCAGCTCTACCACCTCGCAAGAGAGATCCTGGTCGTAGTAACTGTCATAGTTACTGTCGCGCTGCATCATGTTTACTCTAACAGATGCATTTGAGTTCACAAAAAAATCGTCCTCATATGTAAGCAATGGATCAAAAGGCTTTTCCCAGGCAGCTAATGGGGGAAAAGAGAAGATGCTGCAGTCAAATGTGTGAAGATGATAAAAAATGGCTTAAACGTTAGGACACTAGAGGGCTGTTTATGGGAGAAGAGGATCACTAGATCACTTCAGCCTCCTGCATAATATACAATAAAACATTTTAGCTGTGCAGTAAGTTCAGCATAGTTAGAGTAAGTCCTGTCTTGCTGAAAATCAACCAAAGATTGATCAGGACCAACCAAGAGAGTTCTGCTGCTGTTGTAGCCATATGTTCCCATCACCTGTACCTTTTATGTTGTTTAAATTCAATCACTTAAACGTTCAGCCACAGGATCTTTTTATGCTTTTCCTGTTAGGCCATACCCGATTCAAGCTGACTGCACTCAGTTTGATGAGGAATTCATCAGCAGAATAAAGGATCCTAACATTCAAGCAGGGCTCCAGAAGCACAGGCCCTCAAAATTATGTGTCCCAAGTTTTCCTGCAGCATACCTAGTAGATCTACCATAGTACTGGGGACCCTGGAAGTAAGGGTGTCAGCCCACTAAGTTTGACTGGCACATACAGTCAGCATAGAGATCTTGGAAACATCTTTAGTCATTTTGCCCTCAGACCAACGAGACAGCATGCAGTGGGTCCCTGTCTTCTATGAGGCAGTCCACTAGAGTGGGACTTCTCTCTCCACAGCTTTCAGGCAAACTAGACCAAAATCAAGCAATCAATATTTCTCAACAATCAGATACCCTGCTTTTGGCCAGATCTGACCTTTACTTTGAAGGTCCTGCACAGTTTAGGTCTTTCCTAAATAGTCACTCTGCTAATAAATCATCAGGAGTTCCCTACAATTTTTGTTTTCCATCAAATTAATCTGTTGGAATATTATATTAAATATCTTACCTTTAAAATAAATGTAGTTAACCAGAACCAATATTGTATTTGGATCAAGATGACCAATTAATTCAGGAATTTTCCCCTTGGTTTTCTGCTCTACATATTTATTGATTTGCTTCTTAGCTTCTTCTGGTTCATTGAAATTGCTAGAAAAAAATTCTGCATCATAAAATTGTTTGACATTTTGTAAAAATGTCTCCTGAGGTTCATATCCAATAGCTGTAAAAAGGGCATTCCCTATATTTAATGTGATGTTAACATCAGTACAATTCAGTACTGCTAAAACTTTATGAAAACTTCCATGTATATCATGATTGCGAGTCTCAGTCAGACCCTCAAAGCCCAGTCCTTCAAAAATCTGAGACAGGGTGGTTGACTTAGCACCAACAGCCAGCATGGCAAAGGCAGTGGAGATGCTCATGGGAGAAAAGAAAACATTTTTATCAGCTTCTTCTGATATAGCCTGCTTGTAAAATCTAAATACAAAATCTGCATAGTTAGAGCCTTGCTTGTCACAGTTATGTGTTAATAAATTTTCTGTTCCATCATGCAGATTAGTAATATTGACTTCACGGCAAAGATCTTCATGGTGACAATAGGTTACGGCACAAAGAACAGCAAGGAGTAAACACAGGCACAGGAGATTCTTCATCTTCTTTTCAAATTATTCTGTCACAAAATAAACAGTCATTAGATGAGCAAATTGTAATGATGAGCTTGGTAGTAAGAAATAATGAATAGTTTGTTAGCATAAATATTATATACTGCAACTGTAAAGATCTAATGTACATAGGATATTTAAAGTGCCTGTGGACACAATGTCAGATTTAATTAATAAATTCAACCAAATTATAAATTAAAATATCAGGCATAATAAAACCATAATATTCCGTTCTAAGTACCCTGAAAAGGCAATTCTTTTCTTCATTGGCAAAGAAAGTATAGAGCCAATATCCATAACAATCTCTATTAGCAATAACTTTATCTTCCCTGGATCATTGTCTCCTATAGGGTACATCTAAACAAACAAGTTACCACGAGGTAAGACAGGATGTGGGTTTCAAAGACATCAAATACTCCACAGTACCTGCCCAAAAGCAGTTTGGTAAATGTGAGGAAATGTGAGGCAGCTCACTTCTCACTGGAAGTGGGATAAATTCCCTCACTTTCGTCAGAGCAGCAGCACACAGACAGACAGCTGCCATGGACTATCCAGTGCTTGTTAAATTCACACCCCTGTTTACATCATGGTTACTTACTCACATGGCCAGTCATAGGTCACAGCTGGTAAAGTGATAGATGAAAGTCATCTACATAAACTCCAAGGCAAAATTCAAGGCAAAAGCCTGGAGCATCCTGTACCATGGCAGCAGAGCACTCGGAAGTGAGCATAAAGACAAGTGGGAAGCAGCAGGTTTGTACCAGATAATGAGGTGCATGTTTGGAAAGAGGGATCCTCTTTTGGGGAGGCTGCAACAAATGTTTGTAACTTCTTAGATGGTAATTTGCCCCTCATCATTGGTTAAGCTGCATAGGATGTGTGGCTCCCTCTAAAGATACAGGAAGGACCTGGGTCCAAGAGGAAAAGAGGAGCACAGATCCCATTTTGAAATCAAAGGACACTCAGATTAATCACCTTGGAGACAACAAGTTTCTTTGCTATGCTTGTTCTCCTAATGCTGACATGTTATACTTCACGTGAGCCTCCTGGCCTCCACAGGAGCTGGAACAAGTCTCTACTGAATTCGGTTCACTGCTATTCTGGGGAGGTATCTCATATAAACCCTCCTCAGAAATGTAACAAACTATCTATGAAAATAAGCTTTTTGCCCTTGCAGCTTCTACGTAAAAAGATTTCTAGAACTTTTCTACTGTTATGGTTCCTCTTCTGGTTTCCAGCCAACACAGCCTGTTTGTATCCTTCTCTTCCAGGAATGCATTTTCCCATGTCCTGCCAAGGTGAAGTTCTCTTGATCCCATATTCATACCCAGATGTGAAAGATGACTGTTATCTACTACCTAAACAAGATTTAGATAGAGTTTCTGAGGGCAGCCCAAGTTCCAGGATTCTTGGTGATTAACCAGTGGCTTTATTTTTTTATTGGTATGGTGGTCTTTCTTGTTTTCATAGCAAAAGTATACATATACATATTTAAAAAAATATACATATATGTATTTTATAGCAAAGGATGGAGTATGGCCCTAGATGGGAACATGATTCAACTATTTGCATCTCTTCTAAGCAGAACTCTCCCTCTTCCTCCCAGCCATAGAAAATCCTTAAGTACTGCGAACAAATGAAGTAATCATGTAGTACAGAGGGTGTTTCAAAAGTACTTGTTGTTTAACATTTCATAGAATGTTTTTCTCTAGTTATTTGAGATTGCACACTTATGTGAAAAAGAAGATAACTTTTGTCTGTCCATGACAACTTCCTGTGTCCAAACAGAGCTTAGCCTAAATTTCAAAGAATTTCTGAAGCAAAGAGTGTCAGTTTTCTACAGCAAGCTTATATTAGTCATGACTCTGTTTTTAATTTCTACTATAACAGATCAGTTAAAAAATTTCTCTTAGTATCACAGACATCTATAAAAATATTAAAGAAGTACTTCTGCCAGAAGCTGGCAAACACTGAATATTGTCTTCAGGTTTTCCCCACATACTTTTCCCTTTAGAGATGTTAATCACATTAATTTCAACATTTTGAAATTAGAAAATTTCAGCCAGAAATATTTTTTGGTACTATTTCAAAGCTGAAGAAACTGGAAAGGCTTTATTAAATGTGGGCTGTATTTTTAATATCCAAATTGGAAATGTGGAAAATAATTCTCTGTCAAACCACAGATTAGTTTATCTATCAGAATAAAAGGTGTAATTAAATTTAAATTGTGGCCTTCCACCCACCCCCTACACTTACTCCAGTCCTAATTAGAGACCCTGGCCTTAGCAATTCAATGATTGTTTTATACACTAATTCACCAGAATAATTTATAAATTGGACCTGGTTGTTCAGTCACTAGTGGGAGTATGTGAATTTTGAGTCACTGTGAAGGCTGTTCCCAACCTAAAATATGGTTTCATCAGTATTATACCTTCACAACTACTTAAGAAGTCCCCATGACTTCAAAGGTTATTTTGTTCTAATTCCAGGCTAAGCATATTCCCCCAGAACAGCAGGTCCCACTGGTCCCTTGCATGTTTACTTGATTAATATTTCATTGCAACATCCGCACACAACCAAGTCACAAACAGATAAATGAAATTAACCTAACATGAAAATTCCACCTACCACAGAAAGCATCATTTGCAAGTCACTAAGAAAAACACATGTGCAATACTTACAAAATCAGAAGCCCTGCTGCATTCAACTGACCATGCTGTTCTCCACACTGTTACTTATACTGCTACATCATCTTCTGCTTAATTTCCACTGTTAAACATTAAACAGATCTGATAAAAATTAGAGCCAACCAAAAAAAAAAGGAGGTAACAGAGCAAATATTGATGAAATAGGGTTCCCAAGGTTCATCTCCACAATTGAGCCAATGGAGCTGACAATCTTCAGCCATTTGAATGGTAGATGTGACTTACTGTCTGTTGCCTCTGACCATGTGGAGATTAGCACAAACATTGTGTAATTAGGACCCTACTGGAAACCAGCAGGCTGTGCCTGGAACCACTGGAAACAGATGCTAACTCTTGGTGCCAGAAGTCAGACTTTCTGTGCCATGCTGAAGCACACATGGAACTGACAGCTGCACATCACAGCAGCTCAGCACTCTTCCAAAGTCTGACCAGAGCCAGATCTTCCTCCTGATCCTCAACCTGAATATGGACTCCAAACTCATTGCCTGTACCTTCTCAATCTGACTGTAATTGGATGCCATTGAGAGGATATGTGATAAACAAGTTTCCCTGATGGGTTTCATAATCTCACTGATGTGGTCCCTTCATATATCTCAGTTCTGTGTGGATCTGAGTTACTGCCTCAGGCAGGTGGTGGGAATACAAGTAGTAAGCTGTTTTCTCTACTCCCACACAGGCACATATTGCATGTGCGCACCCACTTCTCCTTGTCCCTCTAACACAAATTTAAATTATTGGAATGAAAAAAAGTACTGCTTGTTTCTATTAACTTTTCCCAATATGAATAAAATTCTGGTGGATCAAGTTGACTGAATTTTTGCAGTTAACAACAAAGATTGAACAGTGACATGAAATATGTCTCCCCATTCATGACGACTCTGTTTCCTTTGTGCTTGTTTACTCATGTGTAATTTTGTCATTACAAACATAGATAAACATGGAGACAGACCATAGATGAACCTTGCTTTGCCACTCTCCTTCTTTGTTTTCCTCTTTGTTTCTTTTTCCCCTTTCCTTTCTACATATTCCTTCTAATTCTGGCTGTAAAATGTCACAAACACAGAGATTATTTTACTCATCAAAGCCTAGGTGAATGACAGGTCATCGTGGTCAAGGACAAACTGTGTTACAAAATGGTTATAAGCCCCTTGTTTTCTTTTTCTTTTGCGAGTTCTTGTAATTACTGTTTTGTTTTTAATAATGTTAAGCTACATTTTAACAAGGCATTTCCCTAGCATTTCATTATAGCAGCAGCAATAAGGTACTACATCAACTTTAAACTAAAACGATGAACAGATGTATGCGTGCCAGGTGTACCACACACTGCCACAAGCCATTTACAGTCCCACCTCTCTGCTGACTGCAATTTCAACTCTAAAACTATGTCATGAAGCCATGTTAACCAAATTCATATTGATCATTGATCTACTGATCTAGATCTTGCTTCTCTACTACTTAGTTTTAATAGGAATAAAAGTCCAGAAGACTGAATAACCAAAAAGAAGTGGTTTATTCCTTCTGATAATTAAAACCATGAGAAAGTCTACGTTACCCAAATCCATATTACTGCTGTGTACTTCATGTAAGTCAATATCTATACCATATCTCAACTCACATTTTGACTTCTTTAGAAGAAATAGACCCATATTATATTTCATGCATTTACCAACATTTTGCAAACAGCTTCCTTCCAGTTTGTTTTGTTTTGAACAAATCATTCTGAAGTAGGTTTAAAGAGGTCTTAGTTAACCAATGACTGGTATATTCGATGACAACAGAATCATTCAACTTGTCCAGTGTTTTTGTTACGCTTTGAGACCTTAGGTCAGGAAATTATAGGTTTTGTGTCAACTTAGCAACAATGATAGTTGTTCTGGGATTACGACTCACAGACACACAGGTTCCTTCAAATATCAAAAAATCTTTATCCCTATAGATCCATTATATCATAAGTAACAGAAAGATTTGTAAGTTTCAAGTTATTTAATAGCCTTTAGGAAAGATCAGGCAGTCAGAGTGCAGGGAAAATTGTGAAGATTGAAGATGTATGCATTTCTGGTAAATTATGGTTCTTCTAGTCTGGATGAGGTATATAACGAAGAAAAAAGGTTTAATGTGCACCCAGTGGTCATGCCATGCTTTCAATACTTCTTGTAGAATCTCCTCCACTGTCCTGCCAGAAAGGCAAAATTCATTAGTTTAGAAAGGGAATGTGACATGGGGGAAATACAGTCTGTATACAGTCATGAGAACATTCCTGAGGAGAGGGGAATTCTGCTCACAGAACTGTTTTTCATTTGAATTAGCATCACTAGTATGTATGAACTAAGTAGAGAGCAGGGACTAGATTTTAAAAAAATATACTACACCAATGGCAATAACCAATAGTTAACACGCATCACTGTTTTTTGGTTGGAAAACCAATACCAGTTACACATTACCTACTAAAATATAGCAAGTATGTTACATGTATGGTGCACAAATAACAGCTAAACCTATTGCTGCTTCAGAAGTGTGCAGGTTGGCAGATGCGATGCAGAACCTATAGCAGACTTGAGCCCTCCTGGAAAAGGAGCACAAGAGTAGGCAGGTTGCTCTAACATTAGAAACCTTTATTTAGACACCAGAATCTTTCGACAGAAGGCCTGTTTTTCATTATTTCTGCATGTAACAGCTTCACCATGGAGTTTCTTGTCAGACTTGAGTGCTTCTGTAATACTAATATTAGTAACAAAATAGCTTTCTGAGATTTTCATATCTGAATGATATCCAACAAAGGTCTTGTGAAAGAATAGTATGCATTCTGTTTCCTTTTCCTTCTAACTCCCAAAATAACGATGTTGCAATCTTATTGACTATAAAGATCTCCAAGAATATTTTCCATTGCCCAAATACTGTTCAGGATATTAGAATGACTTCAGGATGGGATGGACTGCCTAATGAGAGAAATACTGGGTTGAAAATACAGATAGATTACTAGCTCTGTTAGGCAGCTCAGCTTTGACCTTGGGAACATCACTAACACTGATGGGCTTCAGTTTTCTCATCTGCAAGATAAAAATGACACACCTAACTTCCTCATTGAGACAAGATGACATGGAAATAAAAAGTTGCTTTCAATGATCTTTATTGAGTTTAATGAAGACAGGATCATTTTTTATCCGTTTGATACCATAGTACCTCCCTCAGTAACAGTGATGCACAATTAGAAAATCTGTGGTTTGCAGGATGAAGATTTATACAGCTTCAAAGTAAATTGGAAATGTTCCTTAGCTGCAAGTTTCCATAAAAAGTCCTCCGGACTTCACAGAAAGTGTCTTCTTTCCTCATGTGCCTGTCACGCCCATCCAAGATGTACTAGCTACATAGGTACATTACAGCATGCAGAGAGGTGATTAAGCATGCATAAATTGCAAGTATTAGTAATCTGCATGCACCACACAACATTGCCCAAGCCAACCCTTTTACCAGAATTTTCTTCTGTCATGACTAGAAAATGCAAATATCTGTTGCCAGTATCTACAACACAAGAATCTTGTACAAGAAAATAGAGAAGGATGAGTTCATTGTGCTCAGTTCATTGTGCTCCGCCTTCCAATTTGACCCAAGCACCATGCCAGCAGGGATCCTTTCACCTGAACCTCTTCCTTTACTGCGAGTCCAGTGCTGTACTTTTAAAATCATATTATTTACCTATAGTAAGGCACCTGAATCCCACTCTGACTGTTTAAACAAAGAAAGGAAGGATAATCATCCTCAATGGATAGCTATAAGCAGATAGGAAGCTGAGTTTATACAAAGCGGACCTGTGACTGAGCTGGGAAGGGAAGCAGAAACTCCCAAGTCCCAGCCCAATGCTATGTAACTACTGGCCCGTCCTTCTTT
Source organism: Cariama cristata (assembly GCF_000690535.1). Taxonomy (NCBI): domain Eukaryota; kingdom Metazoa; phylum Chordata; class Aves; order Cariamiformes; family Cariamidae; genus Cariama; species Cariama cristata. The sequence goes on along the minus strand of NW_009602330.1, from coordinate 23,880 downwards.
CCTAATAATGTTCTTGCGTTAAAGAAAGAAAGAAATTAATCAATTAATTATGGGTTTCCAACAGCAATATAGTACTTAAAATTGTAATAAATGTGTGTCTATACAACATGAAAATATAGTTAACAAGAACCATCCCAATGAGTAATTCAAGACTTAAGCAACTAACATTATTTTGAAAGCCTTCATTAAAAAGTTCTTCCTCACCTTCCCATTTGGTTCAGTGACCCTGCTATCTGGGACCATCTCATCTGAACTGCTTCCTTTACCTCCTCTGTACTCCTGAGTGATACCGAATTGAGTGCCTGCCATTAATCATGCAGCTGATCAAGTAACGTTGATCAAAGTGGATTGAAGTAAATAGTAATGATATTATGCTGTGACTCAGAAGCTCAGCTGCCCAAGCACACAGTATGGATTTTGGCTAATGCTCAAAGAAAGGACCCAGAAAGCGATCTTGCAAGCCACAGAGTCAATTTACCTTGTTTATTACAACTCTCAGCCAGTCTCTCTACTCATACAGAACAGCTCTGTTGAAAGTGAGGGTACAAACACAGGAGTCCACCAGGGAACAAACGCAGAAGGGAGGCATGTTTCAATTTTATTTTAAATGGATATAGCATAGATTTGTTCTGGCCACAGCTTTTAACTATGTTGGGAGAAGATTTAGGCCAACACCACATAGCCTTTAAAAACCCTAATCTTGATCAATATGCAGACAAGTAAAAAAAGCCATTTTTTCACATAAGCAGCCGTTACACGAACATCTCAAAATTGTTAGTTTTAACAGAAAACTGTTGGAATTGTGACTATTTCAGTACAGATCAAAACTCCTCTAACCCAAACTAGTCAACCCTCTGTCTACTGTTGGCTCCTACGTACTGATACCTGCTCTGACATTCTTTTCCCACCTTTCTTTACATCACCCACAGTCACTTGTAGACCAATCTCATCTCTGTAGCACACCATACCTTTACTCCCTGCTCCCTCCATCAGCTTGAAGACCAATACCCAATGATCTAGTTGAAAAATCATGGAAGAAGGTATTCCCAAAGGAGTCACAGTAAGATCTTTTGTCAAAAATCAACCTTTAGGGACCAGGGAAAGCCCAGAATGATTTTCACAGAATACCCAGGTGTCTTCTTCCATAGAGCAGCAGAGCATTCTGGCACTCCTATGTTTGGGGTCAGCAAGAATGGGGTTCAGCCATAGAGAGCAAAAAGGTTAATCAGGTCACAAGAACTTCTAGGTGATGATGTCCTGCTCTCAGGTTCATTGATCAGCCAGTGAGAGTATTTTTTTTCCTTGATGATGCAATGTTTTTAAATTAATGCCTTTGGTAGAACTTAGGTGGGTGGAGATTATGAAAACCAGTTTGAACTGGTCTCCAGCCTTTGTGAATGCTCCAGCTCTCATACTAATGATGATTGAATTAATCTCTTAACAAACACATTTGTTTTTCTAATTCGCCTCCACACTCATAATTACTATAGCTCCAACCCCAACACCCCAACATTACAGCACAGATGACACTTAGCATCCCCTGCTCTTCAGAGATCTCCGAATTATTGTGATCCCTCCTGAACTAATTTGTGAACCACAATGACTAGGATCTCTTCACCAGATACAGAATCCTGCAAGCCAGGACTAAACCTAAAATTCACTGTCTCCAAAGGAGGCATTTTTTAACCAGCATGTTCTAAACATATTTTCCCTCATAGTTTACTGTAAAGCCACTTATTTCTATTACTGCCCCACGGGTGCACAGTGGACAGCCAAAGGTAAGAATTCCATAAATCTTTTCAGCTGGGTGTCCCTGCTTCATCTTTGATGGTAGTAAGCTTATAATTGAGCTACGATTTCAGCATTGTATTACTTAGAAAATACTTCACAATTGTTCACTTCAACTTACTTCTACAACTGAGAAACTTTCCTAGATTGTGCAAGCACCCAGGTTCTTCCTGTAGCCCTTACTGTCCCCCTTAAAAATCCTTTCTCAGCAAAACTTCTAGGAAGTTGTCCAAGGGAGCAATTTCCATGTAAGAAAACAGAGTCAGAGATATCAGAATGTTTTCAGGAACGTGTTGGTTTTCTTACCATTTTCAAACAGAAATGATGAAAATGTTCCATACTAACCTGTGAATTGATAAACTTTTCTACTGTTTACCAATCAAATGGAACAAAATTTCAGAACCATTTTCAGGAAAATTGTTGAAATTTTAAATTTTTCTCACAACTTTGTGAAATTCAACATCTTGAAATTTCTCTTAGGAGAGAAATGTCATTTGTTGAATGTGAAGATAATACCAGTATGGGACTATGGGTACTATCTAAAGACTATTGCAGAAAAAGACTGACTGGAAATAAAGTAATTGTTTACAATAAAGTTTAGATCAAGTACTTATTTCTTCAAGTCAGGATGGAAAAAACTTCTGCATCAGTTGGAGGGGACCTGTACAATGAGGAAGTCATTATTTTGTGACTCAAAGTTTTATTCTCCTTTGCCTTTTTTCATGGACTAAAAATAGATTCGTCATATACCATAAGTTCATATATGTAAAGGAAAAAGAGTTTAGAACTGGTATACTGAGAACTAATTCACATTTAAAAAAAAAATTGAGCAGAAAAGTTTGGTATGAATCTGATGGGAAAAAGACTAGTAATGAGATATTCCCATTTAAAAAAAATATATATATATATTTGATAGACAAATAAAAGAATAAAACCCAGAAATCTTAAATAACAGATATGATAGATCTCGTTAGAGTCTTTGTGAAGGTACACTGGAAAATAGCAAGGCATTCATGTGATAGTAAAAAGTATGATCAATGATTGTAAAAAGACCAAAACTGCAAATAGGCATGCAAATATAAATTCACCTACTTCAATTGTTCAAAGAAATGATACAAAGACCCTTGTAAACTACCCAAAAAACCACACTTCTGTTTTTATAATGGATGCTCCTAAACTACAGAGTCATATAAGTTGGCTTTGGATTTTGGTTATTTCCTACTGAACCACTGAGCTGATAGACGTGTTGCTGTTAATTGAGGAAATAAAAACGCTCTTGACCACCAGGTCCATACTGTCATCTTAGACACCCTCAGGGATAGCAAAAGGAAACAAACACTTAGGCTTTTGCTCTGGGTTGAGCCCATAGATACACAGTGTATGTACAGATAACTTTATCCTGTAAGCCATATAAAATGGCCACCCTTAGCTTAAACTAAAGGTTCATCTAGTTCAGTATCCAGTGCTGCACATAATGTACACAGTGTGGGCACAGGGACACACTGATGTTTCTTTTCCCTCTCTTCCTTTCTTTGTATCCCCCACTGCTTCGTTTCCTTTTCCACCAGCACTGAGCATAGAGAAGACGTATTCAATGGCCTATCCAGCACCACTGGAAAATCTCTATCCTGAGTGGCAATGCCTACCTTAAGAGACCACAACGTGATCTATAAAACAATGGCTTTCATCGTATTCTTTGCTTTGTATTTATTGGCAGTTATTTTCCTCTGCCATTTTATTAGCCCGTCACTGAGTACTGTGAGATCCTTACCCATGAACAAGATGGAACCACCGGCAACATGTGTCACCTCACAATACATTAAAGTTCCACATGGTCTCTGACTTCTCTGAATAACACATGCCTAAACTTATTGCTTACAAAAGGTCTTTCCTCCCTATAAGCTTAGGGAGAATCTTAACTGTTTTCTGAACTCCGTGACATGCATCAATCAAACCATTGTAATCCACATACATATCAACTCTTCCAAAGAATCCTTTGGTAAAGGATTCTGGCTACTGCCATAAAAGACAATAAAAAATATTTCTATAAATACATTAGCAACAAAAAGAGGGCTAAGGAGAATCTCCATCTTTTACTGGAGGCAGGGCAAACATAGTGACAAAGGATGAGGAAAAGGCTGAGGTACTTAATGCTTTCTTTGCCTCAGTCTTTAGCAGCAAGACCAGTTGTTCTCCCAGTGCCCAGCCCCCTGAGCTGGACCATGGGGATGGGGAGCAGAATGAAGCCCCCATAATCCAAGGGGAAATAGTGACCTGCTACACCACCTAGACACACACAAGTCTAAGGGGCCAGATGGAATGCACCCAAGGGTACTGAGGGAGCTGGCAGAAGTGCTCACCAAGCCCCTTTCCATCATTTGTCAGCAGTCCTGGCTAACCGGGGAGGACCCAGTTGACTGGAAGTTAGCAAATGTGATGCCCATCTACAAAAAGCACCAGAAGGAGGATCTGGGGAACTACAGGCCTGTGAGTCTGACCTCGTTGCCGGGGAAGGTTATGGAGCAGATCGTCTTGAGTGCCATCACGCGGCATGTACAGGACACCCAGGTGATCAGGCCGAGTTAGCATGGGTTTATGAAAGGCAGGTCCTGCTTGACTGACCTGATCTCCCTCTATGACAAGGTAACCCGCTTAGTGGATGAGGGAAAGCCTATGGATGTTGTCTACCTAGACTTCAGTAAAGCCTTTGATACCATTTCCCACAGCATTCTCCTGGAGACACTGACTGCTCATGGCATGGATGGGTGTACTCTTTGCTTGGTAAAAAAACTGCCTGGATGGCCAGGCCCAAAGAGTGGTGATGGATGGAGTTAAATCCAATTGTGTGGCCGGTCACCAGTGGTGTTCCCCAGGGCTCAGTATTGGGGCCAGTTCTGTTTAATCTCTTTATCAAGGATCTGGACGAGGGGATCCAGTGCGCTCTGAGTAAGTTTGCAGATGACACCAAGTTGTGCAGGAGTGTTGATCTGCTGGAGGGTAGGAAGGCTCTACAGAGGGATCTGAACAGGCTGGATTGATGGGCCAAGACCAACTCTTCAACAAAGCTGAGTGCTGGGTCCTGCACTTGGGTCACAACAATCCCATGCAACACGACAGGCTTGGGGACGAGTGGTTGGAAAGATACCTGGTGGGAAAGGACCTGGGGTTGTTGGTCGACAGCCGGCTGAACAGGAGCCAGCAGTGTGCCCAGGTGGCCAAGAAGGCCAATAGCATCCTGGCCTGTATCAGAAACAGTGTGGCCAGTAGGACGAGGACAGTGATCGTCCCCCTGTACTCGGCAGTGGTGAGGCCGCACCTCGAATACTGTGTCCAGTTCTGGGTCCCTCACTACAAGAAAGACTTTGAGGTGCTGGAGTGTGTCCAGAGAAGGGTAGCGAAGCTGGTGAAGGGCCTGGAGCACAAGTCTGATGAGGAGCAGCTGAGGGAGCTGGGGTTGTTTAGTCTGGAGAAGAGGAGGCTGAGGGGAGACCTTATCGCCCTCTACAACTACCTGAAAGGAGGTTGTAGCAAGGTGGGGTTCGGTCTCTTCTCCCAAGTAACAAGCAATAGGATAAGAGGAAATGGCCTCCGGTTGTGCCAGGGAAGGTTTTGATTGGATATTAGGAACTATTTCTTCACTGAAAGAGTTGTCAAGCATTGGGACAGGCTACCTAGGGAAGTGGTGAAGTCCCCATCTCTGGAGGTATTTGAAAGATGTGTAGATGAGGTGCTTAGGGACATGGTTTAGTGGTGGACTTGGCAGTGTTAGATTAACGGTTGGACTCGATGATCTTAAAGGTCTTTTCTAACCTAAATAATTCTATGATTTTATGGAAGTTGTGTTAGTTCTTCAATATTTTGTCATACTTACCCATACAAGTACAAATTGTACAGTTTCCAAAATATCCGAGTTTGACTAACTGTTCTGCAATTCACTGCATGCTCACCCACAGCTTTTTTTAAAAACTTTTGTCACATTTGCCACTCCGTATTACTCTGGTACAGAGACCAGTTGAACTGATGCATCACAGTGGAAAGCTAAACGTTTTTCCTCTTGAGACAGCTAAGACCTCTTGCATGCATACTAAACAGTCCTGGCAATTTGTTGTTACTTGTTTTTTGATTTTTTTTTCTAAAAACTCTTCTATTGTTAGTTCAGCTTGAAATAGTTCCTCAGGCTCAACCACTACAAAGGAAGTACACGTGCAATGGATTGAGCTTTTCTATTTTCCCAGTACTCTCCTTGAGCACTTATTTTACACTTTGAACATCTACTGGCCCCTCAGGCTCTCTGGCAGGTTTCTGAAACTCTTTGAAAACGAATATATTATTATATGCTATGACTTCTGCAAGTTTGTGTTTGTTTTTTTTTTTTCTCAGAGTTGTCCTTGTCCTTTCTTATTACAGTTTCAGATTTAATGTTGTGGGGTTGTTCTTTTTGGCGAGGGGCATTCCCTGATTTGATTATGACTTCCATTTTCTGAAGTTTTTCCTCATAATTCTAATTTACTTTGCTGTGCAAATATGTCTTTTTTTTTTTAATTTCCCTTTTTCAGTTAGCTTTTTTGGATTTACTTCCAAATGCATTGCTATACATTTTTACAGGAAAGCAAGCTACAAGATGTGGTTATGTCAGAAAATTGTTTGTGACCTAGCAAGATCTGCAGTGCCTTTAGATCAATATGTATTACAAAGATCTGTAAGAACCTGTAGAAAGGTACCCTCTGTCAAGGTTTGCTGTGCATCTAATGATGTAGTCAAAGACAAATGAACACAAATTGAGTACATCTAGTTTTCAGTTTGGGAAATACTGTATTTATTCTTCCTTATTGCCCGACTGAATGCCACGCAGATGAGTTATTCTTCACTGCGATTTTAATTTGGAACTGGGTTCCTCTACAAAAAGCTGATAGCTTCTAAGCACCCTTCTTGTTTTCCTGCCACAATCTATGGAAAAAAGTATGATCTAGATGGCCTGTATCTTGTTTATGGAATAAGAGGAACTACAGTTCAAAACAGATGCCAAGACTGGTAACATAGCTATTAGAGGGCATCAAGAGAGAGCTTTTTAGAAGAGTGTGGAGAGAACCACACAAAGCTATGCACTTGATGGAGTAGAAGCGGCACGCTGTCTATAGCCTTTGAAATAAACATCTCTGCTTCAAAGAAACACCCAACCTTCCCAGAAAGTCCTCCTCCTAACACAGAGAATCTACTATGTGCTGAACAGGGATTTACTGCTCAGGTTAAAGGCAGAGGGCTTTCTGAAGCTCATTACTGGCATTACCACGCTAATCTGATATATACAACCAGTATACTAACAACTGTTTGTTGACACCAGTCAAAAAAACCTGTTTGAACCATAATTAAGTCTTAACTCTGAGTTACAGAAATAAAATAGCAAAATTAGAAACTTTTTAATGTCATGTTTATTCATTGTTGTTGTTCTACTGTAGTACATTTGTCTGTGTATTTCAAGGCTGTACAAAGACTGGTGTTAATGCTTAATACCTGTTAACAGACTAACCCATTTTAGTCAATAATTTACCCCTCCTGCAACCAGAGATCAGCTATATACCATGAATATGAGCAAAGAAATAAAATAATGATTGATGTTGTGAAACATAGAAGAAAAAAATAGACAGGAAAGTAAACAAGAAAAAATAAATAAGCATGTGCATTATGAATGTGACTTTCAGTATTGTGTGTCTTAATAGTGAAAAGAGATCTTTATAATATTGTGGCTATACTAACCATGAAGCAGATGAGAAACAGAGTACCAATGTTGTATTACTGGACAGTCTGGGAACAGAAGGGGTTATGTCAAGAGACACAGTAGGTGTCACTGGTGGGGTACAGGTGTTACTGGTAGGGTGCTTGATCCTACAAACAATACAGGAATGGTGCTTACTACCATGGGTAATCTCCCAGGGCCAGATGGTAATGGTACAGGCACTGGCACCAGGAGGACAAGGCTTGTGTTTCCTGCTGCTTGGGGGCTTCTAGAAGATGGTTTAGGTGCAGGCATAGGCTAGAAGTAGTCTTCTGGCTGCTCTGAGATGTACATCTGATTCACAAAGGTCAGCTCCGGGGCACAGAACTGTAGAGATCTGATCAACCTTTTCTTTTCTTAGACCCAATTCTTAGACCTTTTAATGTTTGCCCTAGAATGATTCTGGACTGTAAGCTCTCACAGAAACAGTGGGCAGGCCAGTATATATCTGCAGGGGAAAAATACACCTTCTTTGTGACCCCTTTGCAGCAGCCTAGCTGGGATGACAGCTGAAAGGCAAGGATGTATACGCTTACTGGACAACTATGGTACTAGGCAAGGTAGCAAACATTATGCATGTAAAGATCTATGCTAGATATGAACTTCATGTTGGTAGAAAAACGGACACAAGTAGTCAAGTGCCATAACTTGTACCCATTTGTCACTCAACACAAAAAAAAAGGTGAGAAGGCAGCCATGAGGGAAGAAGCAGGCTTACATAACCTTCTCCACCCACATGCTCCTCATCTTCCCTGCTAGAAGATATATCTATGCTGTCAGTATCACACAGGCCTATTTTGTCCCAGATCTAATGACAGTTCTGCCTGAATGCAACCTTCTTTAAAAAAACAAAACAAAACAAAACAAAGCAAAAAAAAAAAAAAAAGCTCAAACAAACATGAAACTATGACAACTTAAATTGATGAAAAGTCTCATCTACAAAAAATAATTAATAACATCAGTTAAGAGGTGGAGAGCTTCCTGTAGCCATGCCATACTCATCAGGTCGAACACTTGATTTAACAGTGGTGATCACCGCATACCTAATATGTACATCAACTTAATCTTTTTTCAGAGGGTTCACAATTTTTCCCATGAAGAGTATATTTTTTCTCATAGTTATAACTACTAGGAAGGGCCTGCTGAATTCAATGGTAGTGGGAACAGACATAGGCACTATTTCCATGCCTGTGGCGGCTGCTGCTTCAGTGCCAGTCTCATCCACCTTTATCACAGCCTTATGAACAGCCTGTAAAGAAACAGACATGTTGTAAGTCAAGGGGGTAGCAAACTAGTCGCCTAAGAACTTGAGCTGAAAGTGTCTGAAGAAGTTACTGGTAAGAAACAAACATCAGATGGACAGGTATGAGTCCACTGCACGAAGACAGCAAAGTTGGAAAAAAAAAAAATCAGCAAGCTACATGCAGCATAGCTTTCCTAGCCCCAGAGAGGAAAATTTCATCCCCAGTGGAGGGGCATGTTCCTGCTAGTGAAAACATGTGCTTTCTTTCTTTTCTTATTCCCTTCTCCCACTCGTGCAGGTCTGTGGAGCTAGACTAAAGGTTAAGAGAGCAAGATCATATTTAACTATCTATTAAAGTTTATATAGTTGAAGAATGAACAGGGAGATTAACACAATGAAGAGCATCCTGAAATTATATTTCCCATGTTCCTTGATGTCTTGGAAAAAATGAGAGCAAAGGAGAAGGACCAGAAATGGAGGGCTAGAGCAGAGAAGCATGTAAGTTTTACCTTCCAAAATGAAAACATTGACAGATACTAATTCACTAGCTTCCACCTGAGGTCATAAGGGCAGTTGTTTTGTTCATATTTTACAATGAGATTTGCACAGATTGTCAGCTTTAAACTCTAGGTGTATTGAAGTATGGCTTATCTGTAGCTTTTGCCTGGACCTGGCACTAATGAGAGTCGTTGCTCATGGGCTTGAAGCCAAATGTTTATAGTAACTGCATTTTCCTTTCCCCCAAACAGTTTAAAAGCAATCAGTATTTTTCCTCTCCACTTCCCTCCATAAAACACAAGCAATTATGTATCCTACAGCTCCCCACTTGCCCACAGGCGGGCTAAAGAATGTAGACAAACAGAAACAGCAATGTAGTGACTGTAACAACACACTGCAGGAGGGTACCAAGGTGTGGATAGGCAATGATTTGGTCATGTCTGTTTTATAAGATTGCCCCATGCAGATGGAAAAGGCCTCCTAGATTAAAAATTACAGACTTGTAACCTCCTCCAATTCGATTGCACTGACCGCACAAGTAACATGGGCAAAATACTCTGTATGCCAACAGCTGCCTTTTCACATGAAGCAAAGCCTCTTTACATGAGTTCTGCATCATGAATAGTTGTAAAGAAAGTGATGTAAGTATCAGTAACCAAGGGTCAACAAAACAAAAAGCAGTATGACTTACCTGGGAAAGTCTGTGCTGGGGCTGCCCAGTGATCCCGGAGAGGTCAGCCTTATCAGTGAATACATCCATGATGCCCATTTTATATAATGTATCTTTGAGGTTATATGTACCATAAAGAGTGAATTTTGGAAGATACAGGTTTACTGAGCTGCAAGAAAAGAAGTGCAAGAATGTGGTGAAACTTTTGATCAGGTATCATAGTGTAACACAGACTCCCGAAAGACAAAGTAATTTTGCTTTCTCCCCAAAGACATTTTGCTTGCAGGCTCTCTCTAGCCGACATGGGAGATGTATAGTGACATTGATTTGGAGAGAAGAAAAGAAGGTTTATAACAATGTTGGAAAGCTGGTTGAGAGGACAGGATTGTAGGTTGCTGGCTCACAGTCTGCAGTAAGCCAACACATGAACAGTGAGATTGACCCAGTGATCATTGAGCACAACAGTACAGCTGTACCTCCCTAAAGATCTTCATCTCAACATCTTCAGAAGTTAGTGGTATTTTGTGCATTCTGCCAGAAACACCTTCATCATACCCCATTACTGAGGATGCAGAGGATTCAACTTGTGAAAAAGTGATTATTTTAGGTGTATCAGGCTGAGCACAAAAAATCCAACCCATCCAAGTTCAGTGGTTACTTTTGGGGAAAAAAAAAAAGAAAAAAAAAGAAAAAAAAAGTTGGCCTTGTGTGTTTATAATATAAATCAGGATAGAGAAAACAAAAAGTTATACCAAAGGAGAAGGACAATATCTGGTGGCGACTATATGGATGACAAAGTGAAAAACAAAAACACATTGACAGAATGTAGTTAGTCAGTAGGTAATTCTTTTTCTATGCCAGGACCAATGTCTGATTTATTCTCTTCTTTTTTTTTTTTGTTTTTTTTTTGCAAGTGACTAGTTTTCTGGTTTCCATAAACTAATCAAAGCTCTGTATTCTCACTCATTTCTTCCTCATTCTTTCAGTAAGGATCTAACAACTCTTTTTCAAAGGTTAAAATCAACATTTACATCTAGAAGCAGCTGTAAGCAGAAGCAGGTAGAAACAGACACAGGTTGGTGATAATGCTGACAGCAGGTACTGTTTTCTGGTGAGAAACCAGGACAACCATCTAGGATTCCAGATCAGGGAGATGTGGAGCATTTAACGAAGCTGGCCAAAGAACAAGTCATTCAGTAGACAAGTGGGAAGGAAAGGGTCCATACCTCCAGCATAGTACAGCATCTAATGCCAAATCTGGCTGGTACCCAAAAATAAGAGTGCTAGTGGATTGATAACAGGTTGCTGATCTCTTACTTCTGTCTAATTTCTGACTGTGCTGATTGCTGTCTCAAGTGAGGATGCAACTACCATTGAATCATCTGTTTTGCTATTACATAAAAACACTCATTCACAAGCCCCTGCTTGCTTTCAACATGCAGGAAAGGGAAAGCCGTAGACACAGCAACAATGCGACAAGGTAGGAAGCACTGAGATATACTTTCCAGAAGAGAAAGTGATGTTTTCTCCACAGTTCAGCCGTTAAATAGATCTCAGCTGCTTGTAGTGCCAATACTTTGGCACTATCCCATGTTCAGCAGCCCACAGTAATGAAAAATGTTCCTCACAATGCTTCTGCAACTTGTGTCAACATCAGTTTGCAGACAGAGAAACAGGGACAAACATAGCTTGCCCACAGTCCTTAAATCATTCCGTATTGATATTCCATAATGATATTCCATATCATTCCATAAACCCATTTATTAAGACCTCCCAGAGACTCCAAATAATAGCAAAGGCAATCAGTTGCTTTGAAAACTAGAGAGAAAAGGAGGCGTTTGTGTCATTAGTTTGCAGGAGAGAACTGTCATCATGAAAAGTGAGGAGCTGCAAGAAACAAGTCATCCTTGACAGCGATGCCCATTCATGTCTTTCAGGTAGATTATTCCAGTTTGGGGAGTGGGGATAGGATGGAGAGAGGAAATATATATCTCCCCAATTCTATTTAGTGTCTTTCTTGCTGATTTCAAAGGCAGTTGTGTTTATTCAACAAAAACGATTCCTAAGTATCTTGATTCACCATCTTGTTTTTCCTATAGTGATTTTAGTCACAAACCACATAGCTGTTCCCAGACATTTCAAAACTGTGAAGGTGCACAGAGAGTTACATACTTTTTTCTGTCGTAGTTTTTAAATGAAAAAAAAAATTTAGATTCTTTTGATAAGATTTAACAGTGAATCAGAGTTAAGAGCATGACATTGGTTTTGGTTTTCTGTATTAGGATGTCATTTTTGTATTGAGAATTGATCATCTAAAATAAGAATTTCAAATGTGTTTGTGTGAACACAAACACTAACATACACATCAAATTTATGAATGAACACAAGGGCTTGATTCTGTAAACATGTGCCTATGCTTGTACACCTATTTTGTCCCATCAAAGGCTACTACTACACATGACACTAAACAGAAGGAGTCTAAAGCTGTTTTTAGAAAGCATATAAACTTTCTGCCTTCAAGTCTCAAAGTTACCTTGAAGCAAGTGTAGCTTATTCCAATTTTGCCTTCCTAAGTCCTCAGAGCGCCTGAATATAGTGGCTCTGCAATGTGCCAGCTGTTCTAGACCCTTATCATTGAGCTTTGTCCTCACAATTGCCAAATGCAAGTTATTCTTTCAGCATTAAATGTGCAATTATTGATAACTGTAATAGGCAGAAAGAAACAAGAGCCAAGAAAAAAGGCTGAAGGAAAGTGGTAGGAGTTTACTTGTAAATAGAAGAAGGCAGAAGACCTCCCCCAAAAAGGTGAGAAGAGGCTTAAAACAGAAAACTGGGGGCTATGGAGAGTTGAAGATGGGAAACAAAATGTGGAAACGGCTAAAGTCCTGATGCTGTAAAGGGTTTCACTTTGTACAGTACAGAATGTGAAAACACAAGGACACCAGAGACCCAGATTTCAACTTTGGTCAGTGGGTATTCTTCTGTAGATTAAAACAGAATGAAAAATAGTATCCTGATTCTGTGCCATAGCCCAGCAGATTGAAACTGACGTGTCTCCTTGTCTACCATCTGAACCAAGAACTGCAGAATTTTACCTTTTTGAGACTAATGTGCTCCACCTTGACATACGTTCACAAGACAATCTTTTCTCCAGCTTCCTCATTCTTCCTTGATCAGGCAGAATAAAAAATGCCGAAGCACCTCCTTTGTAATCCAGTTGCACCACAGTTGAAGACAGCTGTTCATCATACCCATGCTTGAATAGGCCCATTCCAAACATCATGGGGACTTCAACAGGCTTGATCCCATCCACAAAGAATTTGGTCTTTTTAGTGTATTTTGGATCGAAAGGTTTTTCCCATTCAGCTTGAAATATAAGAGACAGAGTTACAGGATATTTTGAAGACATGAAATCATAGGACATATCACCATACGACACATTCATAGATGACAGAAACTAGTGCTGCTGGATCAGCTTCAAAGACAAACCAGTTTGGAGTGAGCACTTGATCTTACTGAATACTCAGAATAATTCAATAGCAACATACAGTAGGTAGAGTGTGATGTAAAAAAAACTCCCTCAGATCTACAGCAGGCTGCAATAACCTTCATTTAGACAAGACAAAAGTGTTCCAGTGTGCACTTTTCCTCCATGACAACAGTTCTAAGGAGCCTACAAAGGTCTCATGTGAGCAGCCTTTGAATGAGAGCTCAGAAGAAGAAAGTCTCTCCTTTCCTTCATTCCCCACCAAAATAGACTTGTGAAGGGTGACGTGAGGGATGAATTCTCCAAAGAAATGAAGGGATTCAGGTTACTTGCAGAGAGAAGGGGTTTATATCCCACTTTAGTTGATGGCCAATAAAATCATGAAGAACTTAATTCTACCAAACTTGGGTTAAAAAACAAAACTAAACAACAAAACCCCAAAACCTCTTGTACTCTCATGCTCACAGTGTTAAATTTCCAAATGCTCCTTGCTTAGTCATAGTGAAACAAACTGTCTACATGGAAACTCTGAGAGATTCTTATCCTCAGCAGAGAGGATTTCTAAGCCAAATTCCAGCTATCCACCTCAACCATTTCAGAGGCTGAGCAGATTTTTAAAAAGGGGAAAAGTTGGGGTGTGTTTGTTTGTTCGTTCATTTTTGAAGAAAGAGATGTTGCTCTGTAGTAAATTTTGCCTTCCAGAATAAAACTAATTTTTTATCAAATTTAGTGGGAAAAGTGCAGCCACAATGCTAAGTAAAATAAGCACCATCAAGAAAACCACAAAATAAGATGAAACCCCTTTTGACTTCTGATTTCTATTTGAACAATGATTACTAGGCAGTTTGATACAAATTAAATAATTACTGTCTGCTGTTTCCACCATCTGTTTCACAGACATAAACAGCACTTATTTAGTATTTGGAAAGAGAGAAATGAGACTTAGTGCATGTCTTAGTCTCTGAAAATATTATTGATAACTGCCAACACTCTGAAGATGGGAAAAGTTGTTACTTTTATGTTTCTTCATTAACAATGGCTATCATCAGATATATAACAGGCAGGACTTCTGCCTTGATATGCTTAAGGAAAAAAAAAAAAAGCAAAATGAATCACAGAAACATGAATGACAGAAGTACTGAAACACTCCAACAACCTTTATCTAGCGCTCAACTCCGGGAAAACACCCACTGATTACTGAGTAGGATGTTAGGATTTAACACAGAGATTAGGCAGAGATGATATTCATTAATCCTTTCCTCCTGTTTCAGAGGAACTCTTATTCCTATGCTCTCCTCTCTCTTAGGAGGCTACGGTCCAAGGATGGCACCTTTCTCAAATGCTTCACAGTGTTTAAGTGGAAAAAGAAACCTCGAAGTACGATATTTTGCATTTACCAGCACAGCTAGGGTATGAGAAAGGACTGGTGTACTATAGTGGAATAGCATGCCCACTGGCTGAGAACCAGGAAAATATTGCCAGACTTTTGTCCTTAGGGAAGGACTTCTACACTACGCTACACCACAAAAAAAGGGGGAGGAGAGTCACCAGTACTGTGCAAGGAAAGCTGTAATGCACAAAGGGTAGACAAGAATCTAGAAGTATAGACCGGTTATAGAGGTACCTGAGCTTTAGAGATCCTCTCCAGATTAATCCCAGCCTCTAGACCAATTAGCATTAACCTACTCTCAATTTTGAGATAAAAATCCTTATTATATTATTGCTATTAATGCTATTTTTTAATCCATTTTCTTTAAAATTGAAGAACTAAAACTGAATCTCCACCATCTTTGGAGGAGCTGGGAAATCATTTCAGTAATAAGAACAAACATCTAATTTTAAACAAAACTTATTTTTAGAACATGTAAATGTTATCTGTAATACAAAATTATCTTTAATACAAGGTTTCTCAGGCTTTTGTCCTCATTGTGCTACTAAGTTTATTGCTTCTTCTTCAAACACCTTTCAGTAAAAGAAAAATCAACAGCTTTTTTGAATGTTTTGAAAGATGTGCCTGATGCTAAATAAAAGCCTATCTTGAAAACATTATTTGAGACAAACTAGTATGTGTTCAAGAGAATTAAGAAACATCAATCATCTGTATTCCAAGCAGCGCCATTTAGCTGTGGCCAAATCTTCAGAGATTAACACAGGGAGCAGAGACAGATGAAAGGCAAAACAAAAAGTAAAATATGATTTTGAATTACTTTCAGAGGAAGCCTCATATTGGGGAGGAGAGAGGAAGCATCCAGGTTAACATTTTTTAAGAGAGTAGCATTTCTTTTAAAAGAATAACATTTCTAAATATGTCATAACATTTCTAATATGTCATCTGTTTCAATTTAAAAGCTTAATGATATTTTTATCGTTTTATCAACTAATTGAGCCTTACAGCCTTGCTCCTCTTCTTACTAGATCAGCAGTCTGAAAAGCTCTAGGAAGATCTGTAGACTGTATCTAAGCAGACTGCAGAAGTTATATTAAGAAAAACAAACTTATTGTCATTAGGCTTGTGTTTGATACTGGTGGGTCCATCTCTTCACTGGAAAATATTATAATCTGCAAATTCAGAAAAAAAGGTTGAAAACCTATGCCTCTAGACACTTTAGGACTACAGCCATACTATCAGTAAAGGCAGAGTTAGGTTAAAAAAAAAAACATGAATGTGAAACTAAAGCTACTGTTACATGTTTAGCTTTGGATACATGAACATACTCAGTAACAGCAAAACTACCCAGTAAACATATTTTCTTTTAGGTAAAATGCAAAGCTTTACTTTAACAGTGTTCTTTGAATTTAACTCTGAACTTACTAAACAAAAAAACAGCTGAAGTGGATTTCAAATTAGTTCCTAGCCAACAAAGCATTTAAGAGGGTGCTTAAATCCCACTAGATTTTATAGGACTAGATGCTTTACTGAATAGAGATGCCTTCCTCAAAGTATATTTCACTTATCTTCAGTAGGAAAGAAATGTGTATATTAAAAGATATAGGAAAATATGCCATAAAATTTGCTATGAATTATCGTCAGTGTCAAGCAGAACATAATTTCCAATAGCTTTGTTTATAATTAAGTGTAAGTGAGGACGAAAAGGAAAACAAGATATGAGTCCATCTGCAAAACCATATTGCAAAAAAAAGTGATGAAGTCCAAGACTGACCTGAGGAAATAATGTATGAAGTAGGAGAATATGATATGTATATCTTACCGTTAAAATAAATATAGCTAACAAGGAGAAGTTCAGTAAGTGGATCAAGGTTACTTATGAGGTCCTTGATTTTCCCATTGGTTCTTCCTGCTACGTATTCGTTGATCTTTACCTGGGCTTGATCAGCCCTCTTGAAGTTCATAGGATAAACTTCTCCTTCATAGAAGTTTCTGAGACTACTTAAAAATTTATCTTGTGGCTTCAGTCGGTCAAGCACAAACAGGACATTTCCCATATTCAACTGTAACCCCTCATTCTTTCTGTTTACCATTTGCATGAGTTGACGATAACCTTCATGTATTTCATTTTCAGAAATCTCATGTGGATTAAAGCTAAGGACCCTAAGAATCTGTGTCAGAGTGTCTGATCTGGCACCCAGAGTCAGCATTGCAAAGGCAGTAGAGATGCTCAAAGGAGAGAAGAAAACATTCCCACTCTTTTGATAAGAAGAAATCTCTTTGTAGAAACAACATGCAAAGTGACAAACACTGTTCCCTATAGGCTGCTGTGGCATGTTTTGGTTTTCTTGGCCTCTTTGATTTTGGTTTCTTACACCTTGGTGATTAGGCTCATAGCAATAACAGGTGGAATGAATCCCAACAATTAAAAGATACAAGAAAAACATCTTCATGTTTCTATAACTCTGTAAAAGAAGAAAAGAAAAATTACATTTGGCTTACAAATCTTTTTACCTTGTGCTTAGCAATAAGTCAATCGCTTTGCTGTACAGATCTGGCTTGGTACCAGTGGTTCCAAGCCATTTGAATTCAGGGATACCATCTTTCTGTTTCAAGGAAGCAGACTCTGGAAAATTACTCAGCCTACTGAAGAAGTTATGAAAGAATAAAAATTAAAGTCAAAGAAGGATGAAGTAATATGAAAGACGCCCTCATTAAGGTTAGGCTACAATTCCCCTGAAACTGCTTTTTTCCAGTGTTCTATTTTTAATGTGGCTTTACGTGATAAAAAGCTCTAAGTCGAAAGTACAGGTCTATAGAGCAGAAAGGAGCCAGTCAAGGCTAGTCAGTTAAATTTAGCCAGATGAAGAATCAGAGTAGAAGAAAGGCATAATGTTCTGCTATTGTGATAAAATATTATACATTTTTGAATGGGCTGCAGTTAAACATATAGGCAGGCACCAGAGAGAAAGTAAAGGCACTCGTTAATAAGGAAGTGATGAACATTTACAATGATTCCATAACACTTGAACAATTGATCACCATAAAAAAAAAAAAAGAAAACAAACAAAACTTCCACATAACTGACAAAAGAAAGAAATATGCTTTGAGCAATCAGAAAGTTATCAAGACCCTGCAAATACAGTGTTGTTCGTTAAGAAAGGGAAAATGAGTATGTACACAGAACAGAAAATGGAAACAAGTGTGCCTGCTACATGCGAAGTCATGTCCAGTGTAGTGACTGAACTAAATCACCTAAAAATAATAATTTTTAAAAAAATTAGAGGAAAGTCTAGAACAATCATGGTGATAGCAAAGATAGCAAAGGATGATTTTGGCAGAGAAGGCTGCAGTGGTAAAATGTGAAGATGAATCGGTGAATTGTGGAGGAAAAAAGATACAAAGACATCTCGATAGAAGAGGAAAGCCTTTTCCAGAGCAGCATGGAAACCATTCATTCCACATCTGTGGCAATACTTTTAACTCTAGAAATTAATCCTGTACCACACTTGGTTCAGCAACTTTTGTCAACAGACAGAAGGAAGTAAAGATATGGAATATCTGGAAATCCAGAACATCCTTCTGTGGTATATGATCACTTTACCTACAGAATCTTTTATAAAATAAAGTACTCTCTAGAGGAAAGTGTAAGTATTTTCAAAGGGGAAATATATCTTAGGTTTCTGACTTGCAGTGAGAAATGGTATTCAGACTCTCACATTTTGTAAAATCATTGAATCCTTATCAGCTCCCACCATGACCCTGCATTTGCATTCTCCACTTTCCAGTGTCTTGGTTCTTGAAAATTCAGTGAACTCAGAATGCTGATCTCTGCTTTAATATGTGCTATAAATATTCCTTAATTCACACCCTTTGAATATAATGGTTATAGCAATGCTACTTCTCTAGGAAGGGCCTGAGCCCCATTACAAACCACTTTCAGACAGTTCACTTCCATATCTAGAATACATTTAAAATTGAGCTCTTTGATTTGTTTGTGACTTGCTCCACCATCACTGTCACTCTAATTCTTTTAGCCTTTAGCTCTATCCACAGTTTCTTTTTTCCCAAACTCTCTAGAAGCTTTAGAGAGCAATCCTTAAGTCCCCACTTCCATTTCATTTCATGCTCTACATTTGTTGTTATCATCCATTTACTTCATTTAACTCTCTAAAACATTTAGAGATGAGGTTTACCTAGAGGGTTATGCTATGCAAATATGTCTATCTCACAGAGGACTTAGCTTTTTTATTTAAAAAACAAGAAACATAATGAAACAATACAAAAAGCTTTAAATTGCAACTTGAATATGAACATGGTATTTTCTCAATCGATTATTCAGAAATTGTTGTCCTGCATATAACATTTGACAATTTTTCCACAAAAAAAGAAAAGCGTATTACTTACAGTACAGTCAAAAGGGTCCTGTTGTATTCAGCAGATCTGCACGGGTCCTTGCTCGGTTGTTTATGCTGCTGAACACAAAGCACAGTATCCTCTAGTAAAGGTTAAGATCATCTAAGGGCCGTGACTCACACATTATAATTTTAGAGATTAGGTAGTACAAACAATGTTGAAACTAGTTTTACTGGACACCTAACTTTGCTGAATATATGTTTCACACGTGACTTTTTATTATTCATGACTATCTGATTGCCCTGGTTAGATTCAAACCAATTTTCCTCAAACTGAACCTACTGTTTCTTAATATCAAACATTCATACACATCTCAGTTGCCCAAATCTACTGTTTTATGAACAAGAGTGTCATCAGAAGTAGTAACTACAGAGAAATATCTTGAACACAATTTCCAGTGACTATAGCATTGCTGCCCCTAAGGCAGGAGGACAAGGCTTGATGCACTGCGACAATCTGAATTTTTTTGACCTAACCTGCTTTTCTCCTGCGTATCTATGCCCGGGCTTCATTGTCTCCAGGTGAAGCTAGTGATGATTCTAATAGGCACAGGGCTTAAAACATTGTTTTGCTGCATTAGCAAATGCTGCCATAAATGTGCCTGACTATCCACTCCCACATGGGGAATCCGCTGGCAGCAAGAGCTGTGATAGTGACTCCTGGGCAACTTGCATGGCCCTGCGCCCGGGGAAGAAGGAATGCAGCTGGGATGCCATTGCACACGGGTGATCCCAGTTACAAGCATGGCCTGGGGACAGGGGGCGGAAGCCTAGGAACATGGGTGTTAAATAGAGCAAGTCTTTAGACCAGCTTGCTATCTTGTGATCTGGGATGTGGGGAGCAGGCCCCTCTGATCATGCGCCAAGTTCAGCTGGGTCAGATTATATAGCCTGGTATCTTGTGCTTAGTTCTACTCACTACAATAAACTCCTACGACTGTTGGAACAAGCTGGTGGGTGCAGAATGACAGAAGCACCGAAGAAGGGAACTCTGGAATCCCTGTAGCCCAACCCCTTTCTCAAAGCAGGGTCAGCTACAGCAAGCTGCTCAGGATGGTGTCCAGCTGGGTTTTGACTTCCTCCAACAGTGGAGACTCTACAATCTCTCTGGGCAACCTGCTTCAGTGTTTGATGACACTGACATTAAAACAGGTTTTCTCTACATTTAAATGAAATTTCTAGTGCTTTTTGCCCCTTGTCCTGTCACTAGATGCCACTGAGAAGAGGCTCTTTCTTTCTTTACTCCTCCCATCAAAAATCAGGTATTTATACACATTGTTAAGATCACCACAGACCTTTTCTTCTTTGGACTAAACAATTCCAGCTATCTAAGCCTCTCTTCATATCATAGATGCTGCAATACCTCAATCACCTTTGTGGCACTTTGCTGGAGTCACTCCAGTACACCCATATCCTTCTTGCATTGAGGAGCCCAGCACTGGATGCAGGACTCCAGATGTGTACATCAGGGATGAGTAGAGAGAAAGGATCACTTGCCTTGACCTGCTGGTGATGCTCTTAATGCAGCTGAACATGCCATTGGCTGTGTTTCCTGCAAGAGCTTACTGCTGGCTCATGGTCAACTTGCTGTCCACCAGAAGCTTCAGACTCCCAAGTACAGCATCTCATGTCTCCATTTCTAAAACCAGGATAATATTTTCTCTCATTTTCCCTTCAGAATGTAAGCATTTTCAGGGAGGAACCAATCCTTACCATACACAAAATAGATGGAGTGCTGATCTCAATGCTGTTTCGAAGGACAATTGAAATACTAACCACAACAATAACTCAGCAACATTTTCTGGGAGGCAAAGATGCAATCAGTGAAAGTTGTTGATGATTATGACCTATCAAGCTACTCAACAGATTGCAAAAAAGACCTCTTAAACAAGTTGCTTATGAACTAAAGTTTGAGAAATAGAGGGCTTTGAGGCAGTGTACTCACACATAAAGTGTACTTCACACATAGAACTCATGTGAAAGAGTACTTGAGATGCTATTTTCCACTGCTTCTTGCATAAACAAGAGCCAAGAATCTCACTTAGAACTAACTTTTAATAATGAGCTGCAGTTTTCATGGTATATAAAAACTGATTTCTGATGAAGGAAGGAAGGAAGCTCAATTAAATACAGACGCCATGCTAATGACAAAGTGACAGATGAATGACTAAGCTAGATTTGAACACACCTAGACCACACCTCAGGACACTTGCAGGAGAAAGCCTGCTACTAAACATGGAAAAGCCTGTCCTGTGATTGGAAAGAAAGCAGAGAAAATCAATACAGGATCAATTTATATTAATAATATGAATCTCTGGACACTAGTATTAAAGAAAGTTCAAATTTGTCTTTCATGTCTTTCCAGTGTCAAGCTATGAGAGGAAGGAAGTTAAAGGTAACAGTTCCTGACCCAACTGCATAATTTCTGTATTTCATGAAAAATCTTCAACAACTATAAACAATCATTTATATCATAACTATAAGCAGAATATTGATTTACAAAGAATTCAGCCATTTTGTTCAATTTTGAAGACTGGGATATTCCAGAGTAACATTGCATGTGTTGAAGATACAATATGGATAGTGAATAGGAAATTCCCTCATCTACACTGGGAGCTTTTCTAAACGTTCCCACAGCTCTTAACACAGCTAGCACTGATTAGTTTGTATGTGCTTAAGCCCCAGCTGGCCAAATATAGTGTAAATACATCTGATATGAGCAAACAGGTTTAAAGAGTATTGTTTATGCAAGGTTCATCTCTTTGCTATATCCAGCAACCACTGGTGGCATGTGTAGTGAATTCTACTGCACAAGCAAGGCCCCAGAGCCTCTCCTTAGCCTGTGCTAAACCATGGATACCAGGTGTGTATATACCTTCAAAGAGATGGAAAAATCTCTTAATTTGTTGTCCCACTGAAACTAAAGCATTTCCTCATAACCATAATTAAAAAGGGAGGCAACAGGGACCGGAAAACAAATTCATATTAAGTAGTGCTTTTCTGAAGCTGGCAGTACTTTCTCCTGAAAATATAATAAGGGAGAGTGTACAGCCCATGTAACCTGTAAGGTGAGATCCATTTGACTTAGGACACCTTTTAACAAAAATACAGCCTTTCATAAATTGTTCAGGTCTTGAAGAATTTCTCAAAAATTATTACTTAGTAGGTAGAGCACTGTTAGAGATGACCTGCAGAGACAGAAAGCACTCCAAGTCATGTCTGTTTAGTTACAGGTCTTTTCACAATCCCTTTAGTCCCAGGATTTCCTACCAGTAGATCCATTACACTACACAACGAACAGGCTGAAGAATTCACCAAACTATCATACAGCTATATGGTTTCTGGTCCCAAAACTATGTGAAGTATTTCTCCACCTGGGAGCATCACCCTGACAGCATCATTTGGGCTAGAGTCTCACCAGCATGCAGTGTTTCAGTCCAACAGAGCAGATTGGTCTGCATTAAGCTCCTTTAAATAATTATAGGGAAGCAAAACTCAAACAAATGACAAATAAACACCACTACTCCCCCTCAAAGGCTGAAGTGTTCTCTTCCTTCAATGTCTCATTTTTCTTTCCGAAGATCTTTCTCAATCTCTCAGTCCTCTCCCTCATCACTTAATGGAACAGACAGCCACCTACAGATCTTATGTCCCCAGCATCCTGGTCAATGATTCCCTTAATTTTCAATCTCCCTCTTCTCCAGAGGCCCCCAGATTCAAAGTCACACTTTGTGTACATTCACTCTTCAAGGACCTGTGCTAGTCACAAGCAAATAAACACACTTTACTCTTCAACATGATACCTTTCTTATCACTGGAAATACATGGATGTATGTAAAGACATGCAACTCTCATAACACCACTACAAGGTTTTCTTGAATTAGGTCACTATTCTCAAACCCAGCAGTGTTTTATCAGAAATGAGAACACCTTCCAGGAAAAGGGCAAAAGTGCCTGTGGCTTGGCAGCTCTTCTCCCTCCTGCCCAGCTCCCCACTGCTGTTTCCCTGGAGAGGAGGTAGGGAAGGATCCCACCCAACTTCTCCTGACATGTCTTCTGCTGCAGAGGACTTGAGAGAGCCATACAGTACCCCTGCATCCTTGCTCCCCTTTTGGCTGTTCTTGCTTTCCTAGCCAGAAGTAAGGGTGCCAGGAAAGGAGGGAGGAAGAGTAAGGAAGAAATGTCAGATAGGACAGGCTTCTGCTGCACAATACCTCTCCTAACAAATCAGAGACCAAATCTCACTCCCACACACATCCCTCCCCTGAAATTCAACATCCTTCCAGCCCTTTCTTCTCATGCTCCTTTAAATCCCTCACCTGGTACCACAAGCCCTCCAAGCACCAACACCTTTCCAGTCGCCACCTCCTCAAATGACTCACCGCCAAGTCCCCTTCAGCTCCACTGACACCTTTTGCCCTCATCTCCAGCATCTCCTTTGGCCTCAGTGTTACACAAAGGGGAGAGGGAGAGGTGAGGACAAGAAGCAGGTAACTGTTTGACTCAAGAAATGTGAAGAACCACCACACTGAAGAACTGGTATTGGTTCACTGCTTATGGCTTCTCCTCAAAGCCAGGGAATTGTTTCTTCCATGAATCATAGAATCATTATGGTTGGA
>NW_009602329.1:35756-59737 GCF_000690535.1 Cariama cristata | reverse complement strand
TTATGTATTACTTTATTATATAGTTGTATTAAAAGGAGAAAATTGCAAAAAGCAAACTGGGAGCAGATCTCGTGCTTTGAAATGTGGTTTGCTCTTATGTTGGCAGGTGTTACCAGGCATTAGTCCAAAAGTGCCACCAGCTTAGCTTTTTAGAGCTACATGTCAAAGGTCTTAATAGGTGTTTCACAAGTTTTCAAATATTATTTAGTCATTTTTTTATGAAGAAACTTACTCTCCATTTTTTTACACAGAATTAATCCCAGATATTTTTGGTAGTGCCAGATTTCTTTTCTTATTTTTAGTAGAGGTGTATTTAGTTATTACTTATTGATATTGTTGCTAGGTATAAATTGTCAAACTTCTCTTCAGGAGACCTGTATACGTTGCTTCTATATGTACACATGATAACAACTTGATTTTGCTGAAAATTTTATTCAGCTTTGCAAAAACATAAAATATGCAAGATATGAACAATTAGAAGCTTTCCTCTCAAGTTGGAGGGCTTTTGAGAAAGGGTTGAATGATGCCTTTCATTTTCCCAATATTCCCTGCCACTTACTCCACACACACCCCACACTCTGCCGCATACACTTTAGATGACACCTTATCTCTAAATAATGGGTTGCTGTCGTGATATCTGCTAATGCTGTCCTCACAGATGCAAAACTGTGCCAAGATTTAAACAATTCTCACTTCCTGGAAGTGATTAACATAAGTCAACTGATTTACTTCCATCTGTCAGGTGGCAAAAGCTTAACCAACAGTGCTAAAGCATGTAATTTGTGGTGGTTCACTGTCATGAGAGACAAACAAGTCTCCTAATTGGAAATTGACAGCTCTGGCACTCATTTGAGCTAAGCTTTTGCTTACATTAGCTCTTGAGTCACTTTGCTCAGTCTATAGCTAGTCATTAAAACACCATGAAAGTTCTCTCTGCAGGTACGTAAAACCAGATCCTTGCCTGTGGCAGACTTAATTAAGGTAATAGCTGGATATTCAATCTTCACATAAAAAGAGGAAAATGCAAGTGATGTTAATGCTTCTCAAAGCACCAGGAAAGGAAAGGATTGCATGAACAGGGATTGATCTTGTCATGATGGAATTATCATATAAATAGTAAAAAAGAAAATTTCAGTGGGGGAAAAAAAGACTAATTTGTGTCAGACATCAACTCGAACAATGACTAAACTACAAAAACATATGTAAACTGATCACACTATATGGGCAAATGGCTTCATTTCAAAACTAAACATCTGCAGGCTTGAAGTGTTAGGATGTGGTTCAGAATTTAAATGAGCTAAAGATTTTTGTAATGTAATTTCATTCTAGGAAATATTTATTTACAGCGACTCTGCAAACAGAAGTGCAAAGAACAAAATCACAACTTGTGATAGATACGCTGTGTATGTACCATGTATATCCTACAATTTTTTACCATAATATGTTTAGAAGATTATGTGGATATGTAATCAGGATACATTCCTTGAAATGGAAGTGGAAGAAGGAGAAAGTTATAGATGATTTCTGTTTATATTGTACTTATCAGTTCTTGCATAAAGATTGATTATCATTGTTTTTCTATTCAAGTGGCCTTAAAACAATACTAGTTGGAGCTTATATAAGGTTGTCCACATTATGGAGAATGGTCTTGCAACTATGTCTCATAAACCTTTCCGTTAAATGATCAAGTTCTGTTTCTGAAGTGGTGGGATGGTTGTTTATTTGTACTTGCTATTGGAAGACTTTGCAAGAATCCTGTGTTTACACTGGCTGGAAGCTTCCTTTTCATTGTCAGCCTAAATAGAAGACTGGAATAGAGAACAGAAAATTATGTACTTAGCTTTATTTACATTGTTCATTTTCAGTTGTACCTGTAATCTTGTTATCAGTATTTTCTTTCACAAATTATGGGGAGTCAGAAAAAGGCAAAAGAGTTTTTAACAAAGTTATAAAAAGATCAATTGCTTCACTTATTTAGCTACTTAAACATAGCAGCAAAGATGAAAAAAAAAAAACCCAACTAAATTCTAGACAGCAGTGAGAGTTGTCAGTTTAGGGATGATTCATGCTGAAGCAGTGTTAAGTCGATAGATCACTGGTAGATTCCCATAAGAATTCATCTTTCAAGGCTGACAGTCACAGTAGGCTAAAAAATAATGACATGTTTAAAACCCCCAAATATTTAAAAAGCAATAAATGTGGGTTCTTTGTGTCACAATAGCTGAGTCTCTGATGTAACTTCAGTGAAGTTAATAAAGGTGCAGTAAAGATAAAGCTGTCCTAATCTCTGTCAGTCTTAAATATACATTTTTCAAATCCATGTCATCAACTTTTCTCCAGTCTTTACTTTGATTTTACATGTTGTAATCTTTTATTGCATCCCACTCAGTGCCATAAAGGGACCTTTTTTTCATCATTATTAGGCTTACTTATTTGGGATTCTCACAGCAGCTCTTCTACTTGCATGAAAACAGTGGGAAAGATGTGAAAAAATACGCGGGTGGAAGTATGGGGAGTGAGGTAAATGAAGTGTGTTATATTCTACAGTTAGCTATCAGTAAAGGAAGTGGACAGGTGCTGTAAGGGATATTGCTTAAGTTAATGAGCAAGAAAAACAGATAACAAGAAGGAAGCATTGAAATACTAACAGAAAATTCTATTTTTAGATGTACAGCTTGGAAGAAGCAATATTATGACTTCCACAGAAAACTATTGGCTCAGAGAGGGAGCTATAGAATAACAAGATGAAAATTTCTGAGTTTTGGTTGACTGGAATTGCACAACCTAAAGTTTTACTTTCTTCTTTCTTATTTCTGGTGCTACTATATAACAAAACTGCAAGGAATGAAGACTATGCCCATTTAATACTCTCCAATCTTTTTTTCATGGAAAGCATTTCAGTTAAGCTCTAGTATTTGGCTAGTTAATATTTCAAATAGTTCAAGGTTCCTTTTTATCTTTTTTCAAAGACTTTTCAAAAATATATTTTCATGAACATTTATGTCACTAAGGTATTGGTTTCTAGTTACAAACTTCTGAGACATGTGAATGAGCTGACAGATACGACAAACAGCTTGCACCATTCTGGAAGAACTGAAGGCCAGGTAGGTTATCCTGAAGTGATGTTAGACATCTCTATTCAAGGCAACTGAATTTCACATGATCTTATTCCCTTTTTTGGTTTAAAAAGAAAAAAAAAAAAAAAGATGTTTCTTCTTGAAAATATAGTTCTTGTCAGTCTAATGCGAATATATTCAATTACTTTATGGTATCTAAAAAGGCACTTGGTACTAGTGTTCAGGCAACTGATCACACTATTACCTCAAAGTAGATTGTCACCTTCAGCAGGTGCTGAAAATGCTCTTAAGTTAATTGGGGTGACTATTTTTTTTGTTAGTAGTGGTTGTTGTTGTTGTTGTTTTAGGAATAAAATTTCATACAAGTTGCCATAACAGTTAACATTAATAGTGTACTTCTGTTGGTCAGGCTCTTATCTCAAACTGCACAGTATCTGAAACCACAGAAGGAGGAGCAAGAAAGTTTACTTAAGACAGTGCTGGAACTTGGACATTGGCTCTTACCTTGAAACATGAATGACATCTAATGTATTTTTATAGTAAATTTTAATACCAGTGGAAATTACCTTTAATTTTCATGAGCAACGGACCCTTCAGAAGAACAGTAAATCCACAAAATGGTTTAGTTTTGCAAGGACTGTAAAGACTGTCGTTACCAAATCAGTTGTTGAAAAATCTTATGCATGACCTTCTTTATTAAAGGAAAATTTGTCCCCTTCCTTTTGTTAATAAGGCTATAGTTCATTTTTATTAAAGGGTATACCAAATGAATGCTACTCTGCAGAGAGGGCCTTGAGGAAGGAAGACAAACTACTTCAGAAGAAATAGACCTCTTTCTTTTTCTGATTGCAGGAGTCAAACATATTTGATAAACAATTAATTGAATCTTATTCATTTTATTGGTAACAACTTTAGAATATATTAAGTATCCGGAACTCTTGAGTCGAATTCCTTAAATTATATTTGCCAAATAGATTTAGTTTCAAATATTTAACATTATGTGGAACAGCAGACAGTTGATGGAAAGTATTGTTGAAGTATTTATTTTAGAAGAACATCCAGAAATTTCCTCTTATTTTTTAAACCATTTATATCATAAAAAGAATTTCAAGTTTGGTTTTTTTTTGTTTTTTTTTTTTTTACTTTTTGGTCTTTTCAGTGTGTGCTGCATTTACACACAAACATTGGATAAATAAATTATGAAAAAAGAGGCCTTATTTGTGTGTGTCTGCATGTGTAAATGTTTCTTTACCTGCAACCTACTCAAGAAGCCTAAAATGAGAGAGTAGTACCAGTCTTGCAGATCCCTTCCTAATGTATGAGTTTTTTCATTAAATAGAATAACATGAATATAACATGAGACAATCTTGTTTCTCATTATGTTAGTTGGGATTGTTAAAGTTTCAACATTGTGTCTAGCTTCATCCATGTTAAATGAAGGCTAGAAACCATTCAGCTACCCAACTCTCTAGTGATTCAACCACTTCACTTATTAGATGTGTTTTCTCCTGATCGTTTAAAAGATTTCTAAATTATAGGGTCATTTGCATTGCTTCCCATGAGTAGATGTGGGTTTTTTTAGCTGTCCAGGGTCAATAGTTGCAAGTATTTTGTATTTATAAAGACAGCGATCAAAATAAATCAGTGATTGATTCTGCTGAGCAAAAGCACAGTGGGGAAAAAGATTTCATTAGTATAAGATAATAACATTTTCTTAACATAACATATGCTCATTTTCTATTGCTGTTTGTCTGTAATGAAGATTTGGTCAAAATGTTGCTTTATGAGTGTTCTTTAAGAAAAAATTGAAACTTAAAAAATAAGTAAATAGCAGTTAGTTATATTGATGATGGATGAAGTTAAAAGCATTGAAAGCTCTTTTTCAACATTCACTGATAAATTAGCTACCTATTGATATTTTGACATTGTGTTTTCTTATCTAATCCACATGATCTGAGCATGATAATTTTGAAAAAGGAAAAAGAAAATGTGATAGAGATTATTTTGGTTTGGACTAGTAGAAAAGAAAGAGAAAATTGCTGCCAATAGATGGAAGCGAGAGAAAAAAAACTTCAAATAACTTGGAAATTACTGCCCTGACACTCTTACACTACGACATTGTATTTGACACCCGAAATGATTGCCAGACACCAAAAATGACTGCCAAACACTAGTCCATCTGCTGTATGTGACCAGGGAATACTGCTGAACAGGTTCTTGGGAATATGCATTTGCAATTTACTTGTTCTTAATGGCTGATGAAGATGAGTTTTGTCACAGATTCTGAGGGTCATTACCTGACATCAGGATTTTTGGGGAAATGAAAAGACTCTACTGACTTTATATAGAGCCCTTTTTGATGAGGTTTAATGAATATTCTGACAACATGATATATGTCACATCCTTCTGTTGTGTTGAATGTTACAGATTTCTTTGGTTCCAGGTTGTGGCCTGTTTATTAGTAATGATGCATTATGCACAGTTTAGTGTACAAAAATAATGTGAATCAGGGCAGAGAAGGAAAAATTATTAAATGCAATATGACTGATACGAGACCTTAGAAGAAACTCCAGAAGGGAGAGTTGGGTTTCATAATACAAAATATATTACATCTTGATAAAAACTGAGAATAGATTTACTATTGGTAATTAAAAGAACAATGTTTTTCAACAAAACATGCAGTGATTAATTTTCTCCGTGGAAGTAATTTTGTTCTGGGTGCTTTATGGACGTACAAGTTGTAGTATTGTTTCTTTCCTTCCTTCTTTGCAACCTCTGGGCTGGAACTATGTTTTGTTGTTCTGTACCTGGAATTTTTTGTTCAGGAAGTTAACAACCTTTTTCTTGACTTTCAGGTGACAAATTCAATGTCTACTGTACCATTATGCAATGCTGATCAATTGATCATTCAAATAATTTGCTTTGCACATGGCACCTCACCAGCTTTTCAGGAAGCATCCAGGAATCTTCATGTAGCTGTGAGTTTATCAGATACTATGAAGTAAAGTAACTTTCTGGTATTTATAGGCCTAATCAGTGAAACAGTAGAATGACTTATAAACCTTAGTATGCCTGGAAAAGGATGACGGAAGATAAGGAACAGCTGGGTTGAAGGCTACCTTTAGTTATTTCCAGATAGCTTCCAGCAGTCTCAAGTGAAGTTGCATGTGTGAACAAAGACAGTATTCTTTTTCTTGTGACTTAATTTCTTTAATAACATGGGTTTTTTAGGTAGTCCATTCAGCTAACAAGTGATCAGTTAACTGGGATGGGTAGTAAACCTGGACTACAGGAGAAGAGAAATAATTAATTGTTATAATTTAATTTTACAATAAAATAACACAAAGTGAACAAGTGTATCCCTAACTTTCTCTGATTAAAAGAGATGAATAAGTAATATTGTATGTATTAGAGTAATAGACATGCAATATTAATACTGCATATATAATAAACTTACATATACTAACAGTATATGTATCACACTAATAAACTTCATATAAGAGTTCAAAACTAGGAAATACAACTCAAAGGTAAAAACTGGATTTAATAACAAAGCCATAGACTCCTTAAATTAAAAGACTTTTGGGTAGAAAGACAAGTGAAAATCAGAATAATTTTTGCATTCTTTACTGAGTACTCTTATAGGCAGTGATTTGGTTTTAAAAGTGATTGATCGATAGTTATTCTAATCTTTGATCAAAAATTGTGATTCATAAAGCAGAAGATAACTAGAAGATACAAAATTAGGGCAGTTTATGGTTGGTTTGTTTTTTCATGAAAGCTGTCATGGTTATTATCCCTCCTTCCAAGTTTCCTATACCTGTCTCTAAACTTCTTAAAAAACGTAATTGTTTTGTCAGTGTTCTTATTGTCTGTCAAGTGATGAACTTCTGTTTCATTCTCACTGTGTATCTTTGCCCCGTAAGGATTTCTGGACACAGGAGAGAGAAGGGAAAAGCCTTATCCATGCAACTTGCTAACACACCACCTCCAAGCAACAGCTTCTGGAGGATCACAGGATGGCTAGATCCAGAGATTAGCTGAATTTTCTCAGTGCATGCATTAAGAGCAGCAGAAGTGAGCCAGCAAGAAAATTTACTGTCACAGAGTATGTTCAGCCTGGGGAAGGGAGATTCAATCATTGATTTGATCAGTACATTGAGATTGTGAAAATATGTTAATGGGTGTTATATATGTGTTTTTTCAGCTGTATGGTATCTGGGTGTCTAGCAACAGTAGAATTTTTCACTGGGGGACAACTGCTGGACCAATAAGTTGTTTGATTGTGCTCTGGTTCACCTTATTTTCCTTTTCATTTCTCCTTAATCACTTTTCACCTTCTGATCATAAAGAACAAATTAAACAAGCTGCTTTTTTTTTCTTTTTTTTTTTTTTTTTTAATAGTATGACTCCTTGTAACATCACTGGCTGATCAAAGGCATTTTGAAGCTTGCATCTGGTCAGCACCTTTTACTGAGAAAGTTGCACGGAATATAGCACGGAATATATGGGGACTATTTGTTCCTAATTACAGAAAGGATTCCTCCCTACAAGTCTGGACAGTCATTGCTGGCATTTCTTACTGAGTTTCAGTACTGCTTGTTTTCTAGCCAACTGTCAGTTTCTGTTTCTGAATATTCTCCAGCTTTGCATTTGCTTCTATGGCATTGTGCTTTTTCCACTGTTCAAATTATTACCCTAGGAAGGGTAATGTGTATGGCTGAATGGAGGCATGATATTTGAATGATTTCAGAAGTATCGCAAGACTCTTCCATCCTGATTATTACATTTCTTAGCAGATTGGATGACTTGGAAAACAATCTCTTTGGAGACCTTTCTGTGTCACCTATTTTCTGCTTCCCCTCTGGAAGGCATTAAGCACACAGACTGGTATCCTCATTCTACACAAATAGCTTAGATGTGACGTGGTCCCCTTGGAAGGAATTTGTACACAGTTGACTAAAAATCAACACTCTGAATTTAAAATTAAACCTAGTTGTCTAAGTTTCTTAACTTAAAACATCAAATTCTTTTCTATTTAAAGCATAATAAGCTTTAGCAGTTAAGAAAACTATACTTTATAAACACTGAACCATGACCATCATCAAAACTGTTCCTAAACTTTTGAATGATGACCTGTTTTCAAGAAAGTAAGATAAGGTACACCTTCAAGCATTGTCCCTGCCATCTTATTGCAAAAGCTTGTTGTATGATATCACTTACCCATACCTCCAATTGAGAAATGTTATTTTAGAGTTTTCTGACACATTAATAGGGGAATTTCAAGAACATACTGGTACATTTCAATGCTCATTTGCAATCTTGTGTTGCTCTTTCTGGGTATGCTGGTTTTAAGGGAAGAAAATAAGTTAAAATCTTGATCTGAGCAAAAAGAAGTGAGGGACAGTGGGATGAAAAGGGGGTGATGACTTATGTTTAATGGTCAAGCTGAGAACTAGATAGCTTATCAGAACTGTAGAACATCATCTAAAGCTCATTTGCTTTTTACAGAAATCTTAGTTGGAACAGACTTTAAAGTAGTATATTGGTACAGTGGCACAGCTCACTGCAGAAGAGAAGTATTGACAAGTAATAGCTTTGAGCATTTGCCATAATGCAACAGAGATAGATCACTTAGATGGGCTTTGTTTTGTTTTGTTTTGTTTTGTTTTGGTTTTTATTATTATTAGTCTTTCTTTCCATCTGCTTTAAAAGACCTTTTTTTTGGAGGGGGGTTGATCTTGTTTACTGTAATTGCTTTAGGATTTTGACCTACTGGAACACTCTCAGAAGAGAAGCAAAACAGTCAGCTGGGAATGGCTAGCCTGATTTGATCTGTAGCTTTTGCTCTGACTAAATCTTCTATTGCGTGTGGACCATAGGCTTCAGTATTAATGATACAACACTTGTATGTTCTGCTGTGTCACAATTGGCAATAAGAAATTACTCTCCCACCTATTAATATGTTGTTAGGAGGAAAATATTTTCTGTTATACATGAATATTGTCAAGTTTCACTCAAATATGCATCAACTTGCATCAAATATTCATCAGTTTGCAGGATCAGACCCCAAGAATATTTATGTCACTACAGGACAAGCTATATGCTGAGACAGAGATGTATTTGATAATTTTTCTAAAGATAAGCTGCAAGAGTGTTCTCCTAATGGATGCCAAACATATGTGGGTTACCAGTTTGATAAACATGTTGCAAATAATATCTAACAGCTGTCCACACTTTAATAAATGGGCTTTCTTATATTTGCTGCATTTTTAAAGGGTTTTTGTAAACCTCCATAATCAAGAATATTGATTATATAATACAAGCAGATTTTGTTAGATTACAAAAGCAAGAAATGAAGAATTGTTGTGTGGGTTTATTTTTTTCATTTTGTATTGACATATAGGAATATTCAGTGTCATTTTTAACTGCTTTTCTTGTCTCTTGTCAGTTTAACTCAGACCTTTAATCGTATCTAAATGTCTACTTTGTGCTGCCTCTGTTTCTGATCTGTAATAAAATTAATAGGTATGTCCCTATGTTGCTCTTGAATAAGGAAAAACATCAACATTTTTGAACACTATAACCCAATATTTTTTTCTCCATGGAAGAGACAGTGATTGATGACAATACTATGTGTACTTAGAGCAATTTCTGTGTTCTGGAAAGAAAATATATTTCTTCGCTGATTAACTGTTTCATTTTCTAATTAAGATGCTGACATCAGTGTGTCCCTTGTGTGTTCTTTCTCTTTGCACTGTTCAATCTATGTCATACTTTTCATACCTTTTTGCATGGCACAGTAAAAATTAGAGGTGGTTAGAATTAGTGATAGGCTAAAATACCCAGAAATAATTTTAATGGTTATTGAGCTTAAAGCTATGAATATCCTGCAATGATTTACATTTGGACTTTGATTTCAGACTCAGTTCTGCAGAATATTATCTCATTTGGAACCCTCAGTACTTTAATGCAATATTTCTATCCTGGGCTTGCTAACACTACATTAGATAATGTTTACATATATGAATGATTATGAGCTGTTGGTGGTTTTTTTCACTTATTCCCAAACCCAAGCAATAAAAAAAGTGGAGAGGAACATAAATTTGTATACAGGTTATTTAAAAGGTCACAATTTTGAAACAAAACTCAAGTAATCTTTCAGTAAAATTTCCCTTTGTTTCCCTATCATTAACAAGTGCTCATTTATTTCAGAATCCAGAGCCTTCATAAACCAGCTTTGACTGCCTGTGTTATATGCAGATAAAACTAACAAGCAAATTCTACTACAGGAAAACATCCTTTTGCAAGGTTCTGACATCAAAGACAAAAGGATGAGTTAACAAAGAAATCCAATCATTGTGTTGAACAATTACTAAATTTAGGGCAGACTTCCACAGCAGTACTTATGTGCTCAGTTCCCAATGATTTCAATGAAAGGGTGGAGGGGAGGAAAGTACTAAACAACAAGTCTTTTCTCATAATTGTTTCCATAGAGAGAATTGTAAGCTTTTCTGTTTTGAACTTCTAGGTCCAGCACCCATCAGGAAAGGCAGAATGAAGGGGTTGCTTAGCTTGAAGAAGAGACAGAGGGAGGATATTATGAAATACGTTCAAATCTGATAAAGTAAAAGAAAAGAATAATTGTGCCCATAGTTGATGGGATAAGAAGTAATAGACTTAAACTGCAGTGAGAAAGCTTTAAGTTAGGCACAAGGAATGTAACAGCTTCCTTACAGTAATGATTGTAAGGCATTGGTCAAGTAAGGTTTTTAAGACTAAGCCATGATATTTCTGATCATCAGTGTGATAACAGGTACAGTTCATGCTGCCTTAAAACAGGCTTGTGATCTAGATTACACTTGAAATTTCTTGTAGCCATGGTAGTTTAGCCACTATTGAGACATCAAAACAAAAACCACCACCACAAAGAACTTAGTTAACCTGGATGATAGCAAATGTTGCCTCAATATCACAGGGAGGTTTAGTCTGGAAGGGACCTCTGGAAATCATCTAGTGTAACCATCCATAGAAAGCAGGACCTTAGATTAGGTTATCCAGGGCCCTGTCAAGCCAAATCTTGAATATTTGCAGCAGGGAAAATAGCATCACTCCTCTGGGCTACCCATTCCAAGGTTTAATTGTTGTCATGGTGAGGATTTTTTTTTCTTATATGAAACAGAATTTCCCTTGAATCAACTGGTGCTCATTGCCTCTGGCCCTGTCACTGTCCGTTCTTGTCGAAAGGGAATCTCCATCTTCTCTGTAGCTGCTTTTCCCTTTTTGGAAGTGGAGTGATAAGATTGCCGCTGTTGCCAAAGTCTGCATTCCTATGGAAGAGATAAAAACAACCAAAATTTTGAGATGTGTCTGACTTTCCCCTGAGATCTCTTGCTAGTTTGTCCTTATTCTCAAAACAAAAACAAGCAAACAAAGAAACTCAGAAAACAAAGACCCCTTTGGAGTGTATGGGACATGCATATACGTCTGCCTCTTCCTGCCTTCCCCAAAGGCCAGGAGACTTATCTGCAACACTGCGAGGTCTGGTTTTGTTTCTCAGCACTCTTTGGGTCTTGACTCAAGTCTTCTCAACAGAATACCTCTGACTCACTGAATATTATTTTGGTTAAACACTTCCTAGGATGCTACTGTTACTAATGAGAGAG
Source organism: Cariama cristata (assembly GCF_000690535.1). Taxonomy (NCBI): domain Eukaryota; kingdom Metazoa; phylum Chordata; class Aves; order Cariamiformes; family Cariamidae; genus Cariama; species Cariama cristata. The sequence continues at coordinate 47,994 of NW_009602329.1, read as the reverse complement.
AGATATTAAGCCTATCATCAAGACTCCCAGCCAGCTTTCACAGGAGTGTGGTAGAGGGCAATCTACTAAGAGATTAAATTGTGGCATTTTTATGTTAGAAGGATAGTACTGTGCTTTGATACTAATTTTTGTTGTGTTCTATATTTGCTTTTATGAATACAAGAAAACAAGGGACCAGAGAAAGAAATCCTTAACCCTGATTACTATTCACAGATGAAATGGAATATAGTAGAGCTATCCTAAAGTACCTTTAAGATTTCTTAAATTATGGTTGTAGTTCTAAACTGGTTTCACAATAGCGTAGTCATAATTTCAATTGAATAACTTGCATGTTACACCATTATCAGAGAGACTCATGTAAAAACTTTTTGTGGTAGTATTCGCTTATGTCATGGTATTTGTAAAAATTTAAAAAACATATCAATGTTTATCTGATCATTTAAAATACCCAAAACTAGTTGGTTATCACTATATTTTTTGCTTTAATATACCACTTCAGTAGTTAAGAACTGAGTTTCTGTCAGCTCTAATGTTACCATATGTTGCTGATATATAAACTGATTCTACAAAGTGAATATGTTTAGGAATAATTCCTAGCCTTCAAATATTGAGGAATCAGTGAACACAGATGACCTAAAATCTGTTTTCATAAACTGCTGTAATTGTTTTCAAATTCTTGAAGGCTATTCTAAACTGTAGGCATGAGGAACTAACTAAAATCTGTTCTGTAACTGGAAAGCCAAACTTCCCTCTGTCTCACTTTAACTCTCGCTGAACTGCCACAACCCTTGACATTTCAAATGCATTGAATATTTTATCATTCCATTCCTATGGATATGTTTTGTTTAGACATAATCCAAAGTAGCAGATCCAGAAATAGAAGAGTTTTGTTTTATTTTAAAGCTGACTTGCTGTGTCACACCTCATTTGTCATGCCATTCTGTGTCTCGTAAACAACCAAATACAATGATATGCTCCATAAAATATGAGTTATGCCTCCGAGACTCTACACAGATTGTTTCCATTTCTAATGGCAATACATGTACATGTCCTTCTTTATATTCAGCTGGTGGATATTTGCTTATTATTTCTGGAAATAGGTAAATGATGAATGACAATTAATATTTGTGACATGCACTCTGTCTCTTGCAGAAATATATAGTAACTTGTCTGCCTAAACTCTTGGATTTTATTGCTTTTTGATTGATTGGTTTGTTTGTTTGGGGGGTTTTGGTGATCAAATTGTAAGTAATTTTAAAATTACCATTATTTTCAGAAGGTGGGTACTTAGCATTTCAAAAAGGCAAGCTACTTGTGACACAAATACTTTACTCAAATTTGCTATTTACTTATGATAGTCTGGGGCACTTCTGTATGAGACACAACCTTGGCAGGAAAGCCATCATGCAACACACTGGTCAGTTGAAAAAAAGATTGTATCTTTGCAAACAAACAAGTGATCTACAGCACAAATCTTTCTGTTCATGCAGTCCACTTTCAGTTGTATCAGAAATTAGTATAATATTATGGTTTCAGAAATGCTGTCAGCTGCTTAGTCTTTATGCTGACAGTATGCAGAATTGGAGCCTACGAAGGAAGGACCTTATTGCTTTCAATAAGAAAAAGTACTTTCTTAGGTACCAGGAAGACAAAACAAGTAAACAGTCTGAACCTAATTCAAAGTTCATTGATGTCAACAAACTTCTTTCCATTGAATTCTGCAAGTTCTGAACGAAGTCCTGAGGGAACAGGGCGATAAATGTATTGGCATTAATGCTAATCTTACTTAAATACTATAGTTCACATTATTGTCTGACATTCAGGCCATAATTACATAAACCTGCTCCATATATTTGCTGTCATTTTTATAGATGTTTCATTCATTTAGAAAACAAACAAGCCCACAATGTTCTGTTTGCTTTAGCATGCAGGAGACTTGAGTGCTTAAGAGGTGTATTTACACTCATTGTTGCCTGTAAAGATGTCATTTGTGTACAAACTCAGTGAGAGGTATGATAAAGCCAACTTCAGTTCTCAGATGATAAGAAAATATCATTCCTAAATCCGGTTCATAAGCTAATTTTTAAAAACTGAGAAAGAAGGAAGGTGAGTATACTAGATTGCAGATTCCCGGAGGGAAAGTAATATATGGACTGAGCAAAACCATGGGGAAAATAATTCCAATCAGACAATTATAATGAGGTAAGCCAGATGGATATGATCAAAAACAATTTTAGCTTTAGGAAATTGAAAAGAAAAAAAGTAGAAAATTAGGAAGGTGTTGGAAGTGTATAATTTAAAGCCCTTATCATGAAAAAGGGAAGAGCTAGAAATAGAGGTAGCAACATTTGGAGGCTTAAGAAAAAGCGGTGTTGCCTGTACCTTTATTTCAGCAGCCTATTTGATTTCTCAAACAGCTTTTTTTTTTTTTTTTTTTTTTTTTTTTTCCTCTAACCTGCCTTTTTGTTTAAAAGGCAGTTACAACTAATCTAGAAAATACAGTTCTAAATCACTCCAGGTTGTTAAGGGTTCAGCATACATTTTGATTCAACTGTTTCCTTTTCTGAGCTGAAGATATGACAATTTGGCTCTGTGATGAAAAATAGATGTTTTTTAAGGGGCAGGTGGAAAGGGAGGGAGGAGGAGAGATACTGGATTGTCTTTCTCTGACACAAATAGAAAATACAGATAAATAATGAATACAATTTTTGTGGTGTTCGAGAATTTTCTACTCATAAGGGATGTTTTCTATGGATAAGAGATACTGTGATTCTCATTATGCATTTCTTGAGGTTAACAACAGGTTGAAAATCCTACCTAGCATCTCTGAGTATACCTTATTCAAGGCAAATTATAAACTTGTAAAAGGGGATTCCTTGTAACTGCAACTTGCTAGGTTTTAGACAACTTTCCTTGTTTCAAATCCTAACTCTGAAGTCAGGACATAAATGAATGTAATAAGAAAGTTCAGAGGAAATCTTGCTCATAACACTCACATTTGCTCCCTAACATTTCTAACTATAGAGCTGCAGTACAATAGTCTGGATGAAGTTGCAGCCTCAGAAATCCTTCAAACAAACACACAGTCAAATCTAAAGAGATGTAGATAGACCTGAGAGGTCCAATTTCTGCAAAACCATATCCCAATATCAAAACTTCACCTAACCTCACCATCCTTCCCTTGGATATCAGGGCCATCTGAAGGCAGTGAGGTGCCTGCACTTTTCCTCCTTTCAGCCAGCTGCAGGAGCTCAGGTGCTAGAACTTGGCAGTGCGCAGGAGGCAGTTTTTCAACGTTTGAATGTCTCTGGCAACTTAAACATCAACTATCTGCCTCTCCTGAAGTGAAGGGAGTGTGTTGATGGGACAGAAGTCTTCAGTGCACAGATTTCATCTGTGGGCCACCAGTTGTGCCCCACTGAATGCTGTGGACTTCCTAAACCAATCATAGATTATGTAGTGAATATTTCATTCTCTGATCTTTAAGGGAATATACACATTGACTTCATCAATTCTGCACTATGGGTTTGCAGACTTTCCAATTTCAATGTGAGTGGCACTTTTCTTGCTATTTATAGGGAAGGGAGTGTTTGCTATTTTTTCTGGCTTTTGGAAGTATATTCACCTTAAGAAAACCTTTCTGTGGTTTTTTTTTGAGTTTAGGGTTGCTTTTTTTTTTTTTTTCCATCTCATTTTGCAAAGTGTTGTCTAGGCAAATCTCCAGCTCCCCAGAAATTATCCTGGTAGATCTCCTAACAGAGTGCACTCCTCTTAAATTCACTAATAAAATGTTTTGGCAGCATTTTTATTTAATTTCTGGTCCAAAAGTTATACTGTAGGTCTCTAGTAACAACTTTGGCAATGGATCATTTCTTTGAACATTCTGTTTGTAACTCCAAAAACTACAGCATGAATTTATCCTCTACTTTTGTAGTTCAAAAGCCTTTGGAATTAACATTGCAAATTAAAAAAGAAAATGGATTTTTTTTTTTCCTGGTTTAACATCAAATAAAGAAGAGATTTGTATAAAAGGTGGATATGAAGGTGGATTTATAGAGTGAACTTCATTAAACTTTACTCCAAATTATCTGTGTGCAACATTTAAAAAAAAAAAAAGGATATGAATAAAATACTCTAAATGAAATAATTATTTAGCTATAGCTAAAGTGTGATTATAAACACAGCATTATTCTCTGTTTTAATGGTCATATTATCCTTCCAGGCAAAAAAAAATTTATATTAAGTTTGATAAGACATAATCACCTTATCAGTATGACTGACTTTATAGCAGTGTATGTAAAATTAACTAGGCAAAATTCAGGACCTAATCATGGATATAATTACAAGTTAAATCTACAACTAACTTTGCTGAATGAAGACCACCAGTAGCTGCTCGTATTAGTTGCTATCTTTAGGTCTTCGATTAATCTGCTCTAGAACAGAAGTGAGCCTTAAAAGTGTTAAACTACAGTGATTACAACTTCATCTTAAGCGGCAGTTACGAAAGACCTGTGCTCTTTGGGTAGGGAAACAGTGTTAAACTGTTGATCAGGAGAAGCAAGTGCCAGTTATCCTTCTCAACATAAAAGCGTGCACATTTATTTGTCTCTACACTGACCAGCATCTGCTACTCCAAGCTTAGGTCTGCAAGTTGCAAACAGTAAAGGTTTTGACAAATTTAACTTAGCTGCCAAAAAATGATGGAAGAGGGTTAGATCTCAGCTACCTGGAATATTAGTACAAGGCTCCTTTTATTGCTTTTAAAAATGTCCCCCATTCCTAGTCTGTCACAGTAGACTAGCCCATCTCCTAAAAAATTTCCCTGATGTCTACAAAAAACTGTGAAATTATGTACACTGCTAGAAAAAGTGGCCAAAGCTTTTCTTGCTGGTCATTATTATTTTACTGTTTCTGTATACATTGCTGTCATTTCATATGCTCACATCGTCTCTTGCCTCATATTTGAATGGTAAATCTTCTGGGACATGAACCTTCCTTTTGGTCTCAATACATAATGTCTGATATAAAGGGGTCTGTGGCTGAAACTTGTTAGCAGTAATAGGAATATGTCTCATCAGTATATAGAAAGAACAGTTGAAATAGAGCGTTTATGTACAGGTTAACCTTCTAAAGTATTTTCAGAAGAATTAAAAATAAGCTATTTATGTCATTGAACAGATATTAGAGCTGTCACATATGTACCTCTGACTAGGAAAATCACTCTGATTCAATCCTAGCTCAGAGCTTGAACATAATATATATGAAAATCACAGAACTTAATTTTTCCTATGTTTTTGAAATACATAAGAAAAATGATACATTAAGAGTAGCTTTGGCTTCAGTCTCAAAAGTTTACAAAATATAAGGATACTGGGATGAGAGCTGGAGTGCATAAAGTGATCACTGTAGATTTACAAGTCTATGTCATGCTTTGCAGGGGAAAAAAAAGGGTACAATTTGTGTGTGCAAAGACAATTGATATTAAATCAATTGTCAAGTTTTTACTTAATTGTGAGCATAGAAGCTCCTGTGTATTAAAAAAGACTCTTTCAACTCTAGCACAGCTGAATTTGGTGGACTTGAATTGCAATTCATAACAATAAAATATGATAATACTTTAGGGAGTGTTAGTGGCCCAATCCCTGCAGCCTTTATTGCATTAATATAACATGACTCTTCCATGTGTAGTAAACATTTCCATCAATAGAAGAAAAAATACTGCTTATGCTGTTCCAACTAACAAATTAAACTTACTTGTTTAGTTGTATGCAAAACCATGACATTAAATACTTCAGTCCTGTTGTTAACAATCTTACATGTTGTATTTGTTAGAATCTGGAAATATGTGTCATTACTATACAAGTTAAAGAGCTGAGATATCTCATCTGAATCTTGTAAAGGAAAGCATTACTTAAGAGCTAAGTATACCAGTATGAAATGAACAGGATATCGATTTATAAGTGGAACCAGAAAAAAAGAGAATAATTTTTGCAGATTGCCTTAATATAACACCTGACGTCTACCAGTTCTGGCAAAACATAAAAGGAGCATTGGGAAGAAAACATGAATGTAAAAGAGCCCAATGTTAAAGACTATATGTAGACTTGTGGCAGTGGATACAGGAAAAAAAAAACACCTTGTTTTAGAAAAATACAGGTAGTTTTTTTACAGTTCTGTTTCTAACTCCTTGTGCAAAAACCTGACAATAGCTTGAGAAACACTTTTGGCGAAATCATACTGAAACCTTCACTATCTCTGTGAAACATCTGAAAAGGAATGGCAATAGACACTAGGGGAAAAAAGTAATTTCAGCAGAATTTTAGGAAGGTGGAATTGGAAGCCTTTGGAGAGGATAACAATGCTTAAATTATATAGGCTTTATGATGTAAATTACCCAATGTGAATGCTCTTTTTGTAATTAGGGATTATTTTTAAGGTATAGAAATGTTATTTCAGCACAGGCTCTCTGAGAAGAACAAACTTCTTGCTACAGTTTAGGTTTTTAGTTTGCGGTAGCTAACCTGATTGGGAACATACAAGAGAATGTAAGGCAGAAATTATTGAAATAAGTCTGAGAGTACGTTGTCATTGAAAATACTATTGGTGGAATGGTCAAAATATCTTTCTAAAATGACAAAGTCACACAAATGTACTTTCTTTCAAAACTTTCTTTTTCACCAGTTCGAGGTTTGCCCCTATGTACTTCCCTGTCTATCCATGTTCTGGACACATTTCTTGCAGCCTGAAAAAACTCTGCATTCATACCATCCATTCCAAAATGATTAACTAAAATAGTTAATATTTATGAAAGATTCTATCTTACAATTAAAAAAAATTGGTACTCCCCTGCTGAAAGGGCCACTAACTGGGTCCATATATTATATGTGCTTATTTATCATTTTGCAATGCTGTTATCAACTTGGATACATGGACAAACTTATTGTTTCCTGATATTATTTTTCTGGAGACTTTCTGGGCTCTTATAATGCTCTTTGTATTTTCCTTACTTTGCCCCAAGCTATGTACTTTTGGGAAGATGATCTATGTTCTGCATTATAGAGATCACTAGGAAACTTCAGTGTTTGAAGATTTCCTTTTGTCCAGAATCAAGCCAAACAGTTAAAATATTCACAAAATAGAAACAGTGATAAAAGATTCAATTAAGATATATCAAAAAGTCAGCACCAGAAAGTCCATTTTTACAACGTTGCTGCACATGTTATTGATGTGAAAATATCTAATAGTCCTATTTGATAAAATCATTAACATTTACTATTTTATTCACATAAACATTTGACCTGAAAGTGAAGTCAAAATTCAACAAAGTTACAAAGATAAAAGACATATTTCCTTTAGATCTTGAAACATTGAAAAATTGCAGTGTTGCCACCAAAGATTTTATTTTTTTATAGCACTGTCTGTTTTGATAAAAAGTTGAGCATTTTGATCATCTTTTAGTCATTCCTAGTTGTAGGCTTATTCAGTAAACAAACAGTGCAAACAGATGTTGCTAGCAGACAAGGTGGTTTAAACAGCACTTTGTGGGCTCTGCTTCCAGATCTTCTGGGCAATTCTGGGAGTCTCAGGGTGTGCACTGGTGCTGCTGATGTGTACTGGTGCAGCTGCTGGTGCTGCTACATAGCTCCTAGAGGCTTTTGCTTCTAATAGAAAAGTTGCAGTTTCTAATAGTGTCCGTCAGATATTGCTGGTCAAAGGACACTTTAACCGTCTGTCTCCAGCTGACATCTGAAGAGGCAGTGATAAGACTCATCCCACTGGTGCTAAGGATAAACCTGTACTGCCTCCCAGCCTGTAGGGCAGCTCCAGGAGCAGCTCACAGATGCATTAGTTTGTGTAGGAGCATGAGTCAAAAGGAGTCAGAAACTGCTGCATTCAACATACAAGTGGTGGGTGACGAACCACGGCAGAGTACCATCCTCTGCGCTTACTGGAGCAGCACATGGGATGTCTGGGCCCAGACTGGGTCTGGAAAGAGGATGCAGCTTCCAGGGCATATGCAGGCAGAGGGAGTGCCCACAAAGATGGAGGGGGTATCATAGAACCATTTAGGTTGGAAAAGACCCTTAAGATCATCAAGTGCGACTGTAAACCATGTCCATAAGTGCCACATCTACATGTCTTTTAAATACCTCCAGGGGTGGTGATTCCACCGTTTCCCTGGGCAGCCTGTTCCAGCGCCTGAGAACCCTTTCAGTGAAGAGATTTTTCCTAATATCCAATCTAAACCTCCCCTGATGCAACTTGAGGACATTTCCTCTCATCCTCTCGCTTGCTACTTGGAGAAGAGACTGACCACCACCTCACTACAACCTCCTTTCAGGTTGTTGTAGAGAGCTATAAGGTCTCACATCAGCCTCCTTTTCTCCAAACTAAATAACCGCAGTTCCTTCATCCCCTCCTCACAAGACTTGTGCTCCAGACCCTTCACCAGCTTCATTGCTCTTCTTTGGACACGCTCCAGCACCTCAATATCTTTCTTGTAATGAGGGGCACAAAACCAAACACAGTACTCGAGGTACGGCCTCACCAGCATGGAGTACAAAGGGATGATCACTTCCCTAGTTCTGCTGGCCACGCTATTTCTGATACAGGTCAGGATCCTCTTGGCCTTCATGGCCACCTGGGCACACTGCTGGCTCATAGTCAGCTGGCTGTCGACCAACATTCCCAGGTCCTTTTCTGCCAGGCAGCTTTCCAGCCACTCATCCCCAAGGCTGTAGTGTTGCATGGGGTTATTGTGACCCAAGTGCAGGACCTGACACTTGACCTTGTTGAAACTCATACAGTTGGTCTTGGCCCATCAATGCAGCCTGTCCAGATCCCTCTGTAGAGCCTTCCTACCCTCTAGCAGATCAACACTCCCACCCAACTTGGTGTCATCTGCAATCTTACTGAGGATGCACTAGATCCCCTCATTCAGATCATTGATAAAGATATTAAAGAGAACTCGTCCCAATACTGAGCCCTGGGGAACACCACTTGTGACCGGCCGCCAACTGGATTTAGCTCCATTCACCACCACTCTCTGGGCCTGGCCATTCAACTAGTTTTTAAAACAGTGAATATGTCCATCCAAGTTATGAGCAGTCACTTTCTCCAGGACAATGCTGTGGGAAACGGTACCAAAGTCTCTACTAAAGTCTAGGTAAACAACACCCACAGTTTTTCCCTCATCCATGAAGGGGATCAGCTTGTCATTGAAAGAGATCATCTTATCGTCCTTGCCTGCAGAAGGTGTGTGCTGGCTGAGAGGCTATCAGCACGTTAAGGATCTGCAGGAGGAGGTGAACTCATTGAGAAGCTCCGAGGAAGGTGAAAAGGAGATTGACGGAGTCTTCACAGAGATCCTGCAGAGATTGTACCCCCAACTACAAGGGCAGGGTCAGCTAGAGACTGTGGTCAGTTGTGGGCCAATGGAGTGTGTCTGACACAGCAGACTGTGATGGACAGGTAGCAACTCAGTAGGGAAAACAGGCAGAGAAGAGGAGGAACTGCCCTATGTGTGAAGGAGCAGCTCGGATGCATAGAGCTCTTTTATGGGATGGATGGTGGTCTGGTGAACACTTGTGGGTCAGGATCTAAGAAGGGGCTAGTGAGGGCAACAGTGTGGGGGGAGATTGTTATAGGCTACTGGTTCAGGATAAAGAAGTGTGAAAAACCTTCTTTCAATGACACAAAGAAGTCTTAGCATCACAGACATTGGTGCTCATGGAAGACTCGAGCCTCCCTGATATCTCCTAGAGGGGCAACATGATGGGACGAAGGAGATTTCTGGAGAGTGACAAGGATGACCTCTTGATACAGATGCTGGCTGGCCCAACCAGGGTTCACACGTGTCTGGATCTACTCTTCACTGGGGAAGAGATGCTGACTGAGGATGTAGCAATTAATGGCCGCCTGGTCTGTAGTAACCATGAAATGGTGGATCTGAAGATGTTGAGGGAGAAGGGAGAATCAGAGAGTGCAGACCCCCGGTGACAGGCAAGCAGATTGCAGCTTGTTTAGGGAACTGGTAGGTGGGATCACTTGAGGAGTAGATGTAAAGGAAAAAAGAGATGAGGGATGCTGTCAGGGCTTAAAGGGTCACATCACACAGGCACAAAAATGGTCCATACTGGTACTAAGTAGACATATCAAAATACTATCTTTAGTTAATCAGGGAACTCCTGGCAGAGATCCAATACAAATAAAAACCCACAAAAAAACCAAACACCCTACCCCCAAAGCAGCATACATTAAGTGGAAGCAGGGACAGATTACAAATGAAGAATTCAGAACTTTGCCTAGGAATGTAGGGTTGCTGTTATGAAAACCAAAACTTACATGGAATTGAGACTTGGAAGAAACATCAGTAGCAACAAGAAGAGCTTCCATTGCTACATTAGTGGTAAAAGGCTGAATGAGGAAAATGAGGAAAATGAGACTGCGGCTGAATGTTATGGTTGATTTAGGCACAGTGGGTACAGATAAAGCTAAGTTACTCAGTATCTTCTTCAGTCTTCACTGGTGTTGTCTATCAGGCCTCTATGCTTAGTGAAAGGTTTGAAGGAGGAGAGGAAATACCAGCAGCAAGTGAGGATCAAATATGAGACTGCATGTGAGAACTTTACCCATATGACTTCCTGAGACTTGACAAGCTGAGCTGAAAGATCTGGCAAATATCCTTGCAATGCTGCTTTCAATCGTCTTGGAAAAGTCATAAAGATCAAGGAGATCCTCAGTGACTGGAGGAAGAAGAATGTTGCACCCTTCCTGCCACCCCCGCAACTTGAAAAAAAAAAAAAATGGGCAAAAGAAAAAAGTAAAAAGCTAAAGAACAGTCTGGGGAACTACAGGTCATCTTCTCTTTGACTGGGACAGTCAGCATGGATTTAGCAAGTATCCTTGTATCCAGTTTAGAATGTTACAATCTGGATGGGCAGAAAAAGATAGATCCATCAATCGATCGATCAAAAAAAACGGTTGCCTAGTTGGGCTTAGAGGGTACTCTACCTGGAGAGCAGTAATAAATGGAGTACCACAGAAATCTGTGCTGGCACTTGACCAGTGTAATATCTTCAACAATGAAGGATGCTGAGATGACCAAGGAATTGCAACATCTGACACATGAGGAGAGGTTGAGAGAGCTGGGTCTGTTCAGCCTGGAGAAAAGAAGGTCAAGGGGATCTTAGCAATGTGTATAAACACCTAATGGGAAGAGTAAAGAAGACAGAGCCACACTCTTCGCAGTGGTGCCCAGTGACAGGACAAGAGACAATAGCCACAAATTGAAATACAGGAAATTATATTTAAACATAAGAAAAAACTTTATGGTGAGGGTGGTCAAACATTGCAATGGGTTGCCCAGAAAAGTTATGGAATTTGAAAATCCATCCTTGGAGGTGTTCAAAACCTGACTGGACATGGTCCTGGGCAAACTGCTTTAGCTGACTGTACTTTGAGCAGTGTGGGTGGGCTAGATGATTTCCAGAGGTGTCTTCCAACGTCAGTGATTCTGTGACCTGGAGAAGGATGTTGTAGCTGGATATAATGAAAAGCTTTTTCTTCCTAAGGACAATCAGTAGTGAAGGAGGCTGCATGAAAAGGTTGTGCAATTGCCATTCATTAACACACTCAAGACCAGACTTGTAAAAACCCTGAGAAATTAATACGATCTGCTCTGACAGTTGAAGTGCTTTGAGTAGGATTTCGGTCTAGAGGCCTCCTGAGGTCCCTTCCAACCTGAATTATCTTGTGAACTTTGCAGTTAACTATACATCATCAGCTGAATGGTCTTCTTAAAGAGGAGAGATGGAAGTTGGTGGCTGCATACGGACAAGTTTTTTAGTAGCCTCTGCATCAGCATTGTTTCCTTTTCCTAGACTGTGAGTTTGATTCTTCATCTGGCTGTCTTTGCTTGTATGGCTCTAGTGTAGCCATCTGTGAAATTAGGATATTTTAGTGCTTATTTCCTTGTTTTCTACTACAAATTCTGTTGTCCACTGAAGACAGTAGAGGATTTGAGAACAGAGAACATTTATGAGAGAAAAACCACAACTTCTCAGCTGTTATCTTCAGAGGTCATGTATCTGAAACTATTGTTCAACACTACATTAAATTTGCCTCTAAGTCTCAGAATTCTGAGTTAAAAAAATCTGAGGCCATATGCTCTGAATGCTGATTCCATATGAAATGGTCCATCTGGTTTAAGTATGTTTAGAAATATTCATGGGTTATT
>NW_009602329.1:12959-35734 GCF_000690535.1 Cariama cristata | reverse complement strand
CTGGGACTGTCAGTCTTCTTGCAGCACCAGGACAGCATCACATAAGCTTTTTATTTCATCTTCAGATTGTTCCAACACAAATGGCACAAATGCTGGCAAACTGTCAATATCAAATTTGTACTGAAGATCTAGCAGCAGTAATCATAGCACCATGACCTGATTATAGAGCAGTAAAAAAGGATAAACAGATTCTTTTTTTTTTTTTTTTTTTTTTTTTTTTTGGTGGATACAAGGTTCTATAGAAATTCTGAAAGGGAAGATACTGTGTAGATTTCTGACATACCAGTAGTGTATGGCAAAATCATGTAAAAAATAGTCAGGGATAATCTTAGTAAGTAATCACTTACTCTATTTCTACTTATACATGGACATGAAGAATGAAATAGTGTCTGCAAAGTAGGAAGTGATTTGTACTTTTTTGTACCAGGAACTTAACCTAGAATTTCCTGCCTGTTTCATTATATTCACCTAGGAATTACATTTGTCAGCCTTGACTCAGATTAATACATTTTATTTTTTCCTTTTTAGAAGTCTTCTAGGCAAATCATCCTTTATTTTTAGATGCAAAACTGCTAGTAATGCTATGAACACATTTACAGCTTAAGGTTTTGGGTTTTTTTAATTCTGTCAAACAGGAATTTTTAAATTTATCTTCATGTGAGAGATTGAGTTGAGAGTCTCCTTTTGACCCCTCTTAAGTCTTGTCCGTCATCAGTTTCTATGGTGATTTTTATTTTCAAATCATCTTTTGCTTGCAACTATAAATAACTTAGCAGGCAACAGTGCTGAAACTTTTTTTTTTCCAAGTAGCATTTCAACACTAATACAAAGTATTAGTGTGACCTCATACGCTTACATCAACAGATTGTCACCTCTGACTGTCACACATTCCATGCAATTGGAAATTTATTCTACTTATGCAATTGGAAATTTATTCTACTTTGACATTGCTAAGGCTGAGAAAGTGAGTTTGGAAGTTTGAGACTTTATTGCTTTCTGAAATGGAATGGAAAAGCTTGTGATATCTTGGTGTATATTATTATTGAAGCAGTTTACCACAAAAGAACAGGGAAGAATACATAGACTTTCTTCTTGAAGTTGTTTCCATTATTCCTAGGGCTTGAGTTTGTGAGAGCTTAAGGCTGCCTTCACCAAACTAAATGTTTCTAGTTTGTTCTAAAGTGTAGGTACTTAAGTTGCAGTATGCCTCTTTCAGTAGTTGTCTCTCATGATGATCTATTTCTATTTAAATGCTACAGCTATAACCCTGCATCATCCATTCCATGATAAGGGGAAAGGACAATACGGGTAGTCATAAGGCAGTAAGGAATAGATGCAGCAAGTAGCAACCAGATGCCCAACAGTTACTTCAGAAGTCCAGCTTCATATGTCTGCCAAGTTCAAATGTGCTTTCTGAAGGAAAAAAAAGAGCAGAAACACCCTCACAAAAAATATGACAGTTTGTACATTCAGAACCCTGCAGAGATGGAGGGTTTTTTCAGCTATCAGTGCAATTGTCCAAAAATGTATTTGTAAGGATTAATAAGACAACTTGAATATTCAGTTTTGCAGCAGTAACAGTAAAAAATAAATACATAGGAATGGGAAAGCTGCATAAATACTTATGTTTTAAAATGCCAAGCTGAAAGACTTCGATCACATTTTGAAGTAACATCTTGCAACATGCCAGAATTTTTAGGGTCAAAATCATTTTTAAAAAATACTTAGGAAAAGATAAAAGCATTTTATAGTTAAAAAGAGAATTTAAGTGAGAAACAGAATGACAGAAATTCTTTGGCTAATCAACTTCTGGTTTAGTTGAAGATGGTAAAGAAAAGTTCATACTTGATAACCAGGTCAGGACTACTTTGTATCCCAGCAGCATTGTATAGACTACTAAGAGTCTTAAAAACCAAAGTCTAGGGATTGGATTCAAGCGTACAAAGAACTGAATCCTTTCATTTTTTTGGCTTTTAAGATCATTTAAACCAGGTTTTAGAGCTGTGGAACTGTTTAAACTGCTTCTTTATTCTGTTCTTACCAAACTTAGACTCTGATTCCTACTTCCCCTGCTATACTGAATTTCATCTACAGTGTAAGCCATGTCCTGTTTTTCCCCAGTGCTGTACCAGTGTTACTCAACCATCAGCATCAGCTGGTGTAAGTTTTAGTGTGAACTTTGATATAAAACCAGCTCAGTCCTTATGGAAACCTCAGAGACAAATGACCAAAAGCAAGACTGCATAGAACATGTGCAGCTATATTTATTTTTTTTTGAATCTCAGAACCTTTTATTTTCAATGCTTTCACCAAATTTTCATGAGAGTCACAATGTGAATTTTCTGTGCCATGTTTAAAGTTCTGGAATGTAAGGCCCTCTTTGTTGAAGGGGGCAACTTTTCAATACAGTGTTGGGGTGGTTTTTAACATGAACAAAAATGTGTATTTTACATCAACCTTCCTTACTGAGAAATTACATTAAGTTGAGGTCTTACTGTGGTGTGTTCTCTAAATACTTAAGTAGAGAAAAAGTTAACATCTTTCCCTGTAAGGTAGCACATATATCATAATTTTTACTATTTCTGAATTCTTAGATTAAAAAAAAAATTATTGCACCTAGCACTTTAAGACAAATTTAATACAAACTTTCAGTGACACAAAATTGTATGACCACCCACATCAGCTCAAGGGAGTGAATTTTTACTGCATTTTTCAATACTACTAAAACATCAGTTAAAAGCAGCAGAAGCTGAGTGCATTTTTTCCTCCATCACATGTTGTGCAATACACTCTTATGCAGTAATGATTTACACTGACTTTGTAACTGTAGAAAAAACTTATAAAGAGGCAAGGTAACAGAGTTATTGGCAAAGCACATTTGTGTGTACATGTAATATTTGACATAAATTATTCATGTAAAGGCTAATCTTTGTTTTCAGAGTAATTTCAAATGCATATGATTGCCTTGAGTATTTGATTAAAGTCAACAATTGAATGGTACACTATAGAAAAATAATGAAATGATAGAAAAATCCATGAAATTTCACTGATTTTACTGACTGCGCCAATGCTATTTTTTTTCAGGAGAATAGAAGTAGAACATAACACATTATCTGCTGCAGACAAAACTACAAAAATAGAGAGTCTGAAGTAAATCTCCTGACAGGAAAAATAGTTCCTCTCCAAGAAATACTACAGAAGTTAGTAAGCTGTATATCAGATGTTGGTTAGCATATTCAGCATTCATTGCCAAAAAAAAAACCTTAAGTAAAGGACAGCAGCATTTCTCATTATTTGGTAAGCAAGCAAAAGGAACAAACAAGCTATTCAACATATGCACAGAGTATTGTGCAGAGACATCTGGATTGTATTTGGATATGTAATTGCATAAAGATTTCAAATATAAACAAAGATTCTTCTTTATTGCTCATTAGATTGAAGTAGATATGGCCAAACTATTGCCTGAATCAACTTAAATGACACTTTCATTCCTTTTTTTCTGTAAGGAGAATATATTTTATTTAAATTCTCTGTCAATTGAAGTAGCAAGAATATTATGAACAAATACCATCATCTGAGTAGTTTATTAGAGACATTTGATTTTGAGTGTTTGCATTACTTGTTTCTCATTTGCAAAGTATTATATACTACCTAGCTTATTGAATATGAAGTCTCTTTCTCTCTATTATATGATGTAATAATGACTGATGAGGAGGTCTCAATACGTTACTTTGGTTTGGTCATGAGATAGTGTGAAATACACTGTGTTGTGAGCAATAATTAGCTTAAAATATCAACCTTTCTACTTTAGGTGATTAATCTCAAGTGAGATGTGATAACCAACTAGGCTATATTGCAGATGCGACCGAAAATAGAGAATTTAAGCAAATCCGTTTGACTTTGAATCTGCAGCAGGTCAAAAAAATGCTTCTGGTCAGTTTCTGTGTTTTACTGGGAGTGTTCTTTAGATGCAGCAGCACTGATTATTGCAAATGCAGTGTGTGTAGACTGAGGTCAATAATTTGCCATAGGGCTGGATTTAACATAATCTTTCCTGTCTTGCTCTTGATAAGAAAGAACATTTTATTCATCGGTGTGCATATCCCCTAGATTAGAAAATACAGATTTTGCTTCCTGTCAGACAGAATGTGGAAATATTAGTTTGCAAATTCAATCCACTCTATCTCAGTTCTATCAAGAACTGGCATCATTTCACAGAAGAGGATCACTCAGACTTTTGATGGCCTATAGAAAGTCCAACAAACTAATTGCATTAAAGTATCACATACTTTACCTTTTGGGTTGTATGCTGAAGCTGCCTGCAAGAAGTTCCCTACCATAAAAAACCGTCCGATGCACTCCCATCAGCTGGTAAGCACAGAGGTACAGTGCCATTGGAAGCTGTACAAAAGGGGAGTGAGGCTGATGCTTAGTTAAGATTTTTCAGTGAGGTGCTGTATAGTTGCAATGCTTTTGTTATGTAGAAGTTTAGCTAACATGACCTCAGCGGGTCTGGCTGTAAGCTGGAATTAACTGACTTCCATCCACACGTCTGCCAGCAACCTGCTCTGCTGGTCTGCTAGAGATCACCCAGTCTTGCTGTGTCCCTCCTCTTTGTTTACCTTTGTTTACCAAAGAATTCATTGACCCAATACTAAGCATACAGTTGTCTGTCTTACACTGCAGTGAGAGCAAAAATATATTTTATTGGAGTATTATTGCAATGATGAAGTATAATTTTAGAAGGCTGACACAAAATTCTTCTGCTTGATCACGGTAATTAACATTATACATGATTTGGTAAGTTTAACAGCTTTTGCATTGTAGCATTTAGAGGAAGTGAATACCATAGCTAATTTTAAGAAGACACTCAAGTTATGAATTTCCAATGCTATTTCATGCCACTAAGCAAAGAAGGAAAAGCAAAAATGAAACAACAGAGTTGTAAGTTTTTTATTAACAGCTGTATATGGAAAACATGTCCTTTCTTGCAAAATGCTTGAGGAAATCTAAAAATTGTCAGGAAATAAAATAGTCAGTCCTCTCATTTACATCCATTGCTAACAACACACTTGCTAGTTTAGGAAAAAAGCTAGGTTCATTCAGTTTTGTCCAAGATACTGCCTGTTTTTATGTACGCATTAAGTGCAGTATGGAGAAGGGAGCAAAGAAACAATGACATACAGTCATTTTAATCACCAGAATGTTCTCCCTTCAGCTTGAACCTACCAAAAGTGTCTTTTCTGTTCTAAAAGTCCAATTTCCATTTATGAACTTGCTTCAATGAATGCACAGTATGGATCGAATTCTCTTCTCTCAGTGAACATGTCTGTTGTATCTGTGAAACTGCATGAGCACAGTGTTTGGCTTAGCTTTTACCTAGAAACTCACAACAGCTGTTCTTCCCAGGATACTCTCTTTGTCTCACCCCTGAATGACTGATCTTTCAATTTTCTACATGAAGGGACTTTTTGGAGTATGACTGCTACATAAATCAGTATTTATGTATTTTTAATGAAGTGTACATTTTTATACAGATACATTAGTCAGGTATATCTGAAATTGTGACTGAAAGTTTTCATACTTAGTGCTGTCTTAAAAATATTAAAGAAGGTTACATGGACTTTTTGGGAAAGAGAGTTTTGACAATGTATAATACAGTTATTGGTGCCTAGTTGGGAGGTAAAAGCCTTAGCACATTACAGATTACTAGGTAAAGAATAGAAATCCTTTCATTAGAAGTAGAGGACTCGAAATAGAGAGCATTTATAAAATATCTAAATTTAAAATGGCACATTTTTGTAAATGCTGTCAAGAAGAATCACCCATCCTTCCAGATCCTGAGATCTGGGATCTTAGACACCTACCTGGTGCCCTAGATCTTGCCATTAGGAGATTAGGGAGCACGAAGGAGGCCCTTATGAATGCGTTTCACCAAGGTTGCACTCCTTATTACTATACTGCATAGTCAGTGAATCAGACTGCAGGTGGAAGAAGGAATCTTTTTATGCTATATGCTATTTATTTATTCATTTTTCTCATGCAAAACAAACACATCAATGATATTTTAAACAGTCTCCCTGTTTTCTGCATCTGGAGTGGAACTAATATACATTTTCAGTTCATGTGGTATTGTGTAACCTTTAGCAGGAATAATAAAACTAATTTGAGAGTGATGTTGAATATTTGATAATGTGTAGCCCTTATACTCAAAGTACGTTTTAAACAGGGTGGGATAAATACCAATTTGTAAACATCTGTCTCATTAGGTTTTAAGTTAACAAAATTAAGTTGAAGGCATTAGGTTTGGTCCCAATTTTATGTATATTCCTGAAACAATGCATATTGGATCTCCACCATGCAGCAAATACTCAATGCTGTGTTTGTCCTTTATTTTTATTTGGAAGCATAAAAATATGGAGTAGAAGGTGGTTTGATGTACAAACTTCTTTAAATAACTGCCAGGGAATTATTCATATTCATATATATAGTAGTTATGAAAAGGTTTCTTTTTCTTATGTTTGTTGACTTTTGGAGTGCAGCTTAAAGCATTTGTGCTCAGACAGGGTCCCAGCTGAATATTCGATGGCTGTGCTAGCTAATACAGCCAGCAATTCAAAGTGATGGCCTTTGGATTTCTTTATTTGGGGAACAAGAGAAGGGGGAATGTGTTTTATTTAATTGCATGTTTTGAATTCATAGGACATAACCAGTTCTTTGGTGAGGAATGTCAAACAGAGGTAGTTACTTGCTTAATTATGCTCCAAGGCCCTACATTTGTTCTCTTGGATAGCTTTATAGAAAGCTTCTGCCTTCTGGCTCCTGGAGTTCCCAGTATTCGGAGAGAATATGAACATTGCTCTATCCTTTGCTACCTCAGAGACTACCAGTTCTGTGTCATTGCTCTGTAAAGCTAACTCTCCAGTGTGAGCGACTAACGTTCACAGCATACGCAAGATCATAGCACAGACTTTAAAACAATGCAGTTTATTTTTTATTTATTTATTGTGGGGTTTGTTGATTATTCTTTTTTTTACAATTTGATTGTCAGGCCTGAAAATCTACCTTTTTTCCATTGCAATGAGGTTTTATTAATTTATTTATTATTTTAGAAACTCAAACTTCCCAAAATGACATATTCATAAATGCACTCAGTGCATGTGGTTGTGTTCAGCAGCACTGAGGGATTAACTGGAGGTGCTTCACAAGCCTGAAAGGACATCCATAGTTCAGCCTGGAGAATGGGATGAGCTATTCTGTCTAATGACTATGTCTGATCAAAGGAAGAGACACTTGCATACCTTCAGTGATGCCAGAAACCTCCTTTGAGTTATGAATCACTGTGTAGCTTGTGTTTTGTGGTCAGTGAGAAAGTTAGTGTGCCCCTTTACCAGACTTGTCCAGGGACAAATATGCCAGTTATTTGCAGTAAATCAGAAGAAGAAACACATATGAATGTTCCTATACCACACCTCAACTTAAGACGCAGGTTTGTGACTTTGCTTGATCCACAGGTCAGATGATGCCTGCATTTAGCAACACCTATATTTGTTCTTTTCTGGCCTGGGATGGAGTGTAATCTCACAAAACCCCACAATTGTATTAATAACTTCCTAAATGTGGTGATTTGGGGTTTGTTTGGTTTTGGTTTTGTACTTGTTTTGGCAGAGTAGGCTGTGTATTAGGGCCAGTAGCTCCCTTCAAAGATAGAATGACTGTGTGTGCCCAGTGGATCTGAGTTATCACAAGAGCTGCATATGATAGATATATTTCCCATCTTTCATGAATTGTGATTTTTAAGGATTTTTAAAATGGCAAACTTAATTCCTTTTCAGTTTTGAGGGTGTTTTGGTTTTTTTTTTAAAGGGAGAGTAACATTTTGAAATCACAGAATTTTCTGTGTTTGGTTAGGTTTGACTATAACACTTGGGAAGTATGATTTGTAACAATTGGTGGTAAGCTAGACAGCTCTCATTATCATGATTTTGAATTGAGCTCCTAGTATGCTTTGGTAAAGGTAAAAAATGCTGAGCAATTCTAAATGATAAGGTCTGGAGTTAGTTTGTTTCAAGGTTGCTGACAATCTGTGAAAAAAATGCAGATGTTGTCTGTCATCTGTTTCCAGAAATCCTGAAAAGATGATTATATTTAACATTGCCATAACCATCCCTGAGAGAGAACTATATTCTTCTCCTGAA
This sequence comes from Cariama cristata, assembly GCF_000690535.1. Lineage (NCBI taxonomy): Eukaryota > Metazoa > Chordata > Aves > Cariamiformes > Cariamidae > Cariama > Cariama cristata. Next base: position 27,536 of record NW_009602329.1, on the reverse strand, counting down.
GTTTTCTCCTTTTTTTACTCCCTGTAACTCCTGTGAACATTTTGCCAGAAACATCATTTCACCTCTTTCTCTTCCATCGAGTTGTTCATGTTCTAGAAGTCTTCAGTGCACTGTTGCAAAATCTGTAGGTAAAAGGTACCATTTATCCCGTAAGAAACTGGCATTTCTGGTCACAGGAAGTTAAAAAAAGTGAAAATTAAGGATGACAAAGGAATCTGTCAATCAGGGAATTTAGAGTGGGATAGCTGAAAGACCAGCATCGCACCACTCAGTGACATAACACATAAGACTTAGTTAGGATGTGACTAGTGGGTGAAAGTAATTTCTGTTCTGCAACACTTGCGGACCTCCAAGTTCCACCTCTCAAGGCTCAGTCCCCCAGCCCTGTTTAGATGAGAACCAGGGACCCAGGGGAGCTGAATGCTCACTCTGACTGCTCAGTGTGCCCAAATCCTGGCTGGTGGTCTACAAGCTTCCATCTCAGGCTCAGCCTTGACTTGTTGCTAGAGGTCCATGAAGGGAGTGAGTTCTTCCTGCATGTCTGAGGGGCTCCTATTTTAACTATGTATTGCTTTCTATATTAGATTGTTGGCACAAGCCACCAACATCATTGCCTTTCTCCATGTCTAAGGAAAGAGGGAGACTGCCCATATTTCTTTGACTTTCTCCACATCTAGGGTTGTCACTAGAATTTTTATCATGCTTTGGTCTATTTTTCCAACTTTGTTATAAGAATTTGAAGCTGACAACACTTACATAGCAAAGTTCATTTGTCTGCTTCCTTGTTTTCCAGGCCATATAGGATTAAATTAGTCAGAACTGGACAGTTGTAGTTTAGGTTTCACTTATCTGGACAGTGATTTTGTGGGGGCTTCAACTTGTAACAAGAGCAATAAATTATATAGCAAATTACTTTCCAAGCAATTTTTTCTCTGATCTGTGAAATTTGGGCAAATGTTACTGCACCACATCAATCTTGTTCTTTACTTTCTCATGTCTTCTATGTCTTTGCACTTGTGTCTGTGAGAAGCTTGTCAAAAACTAAGACACTTGCTGGAGTATCTAGTATGAGATACCAGTGATACCAGAACAATCACCAACCCAATATTGTTTTCTCTGCTTCTGCCTTGCCCAGTCATCTTGGTCTATCCTTGAGCCCAGCTTTCAACTGAATGGTGCAAAACAGGAGACAAGAAGTTTTTGGAACAAATTAGGGAGCTTAATAAAAGCATGTAGGAAGAGAGAAAAGTTGTTATCCCTGTAAAATAGCAAAGGATTTTGGCTAAGATTTGTAGCAGCAAGATAAATTTAGATTTTTGACCCCAAATTATCAGACTTCTTAAATCTGACATCATACATAGGAGTGAGGGATCCTGATGTGCACCCAGTTTCTGAGAAACAGACTTAGGTCTGAATAGTACGTTTGGTATTGCTTGCCCAGAGATAACACCCTAGATATTAAAAGAGACTAAGATGCTCGAGGCTGTGGTTTGAATCCTTGCAATGAGTATAAATTACTTCTGTGTTGTTAAAGGATGGGAAAAAGGAAGGTGTGATATTCTTTAAGAACTGTTTACACAGATAATCCCACATTTGGTTCACTTACCTGGACTATCATCAGGTACATCGTGTTTCAAGGCTCTAACAGAGGTACTGGGGTACTGAGGTACTTTGCCTTCAGTGGTGTGCCTCACCTTATGCTGGAGCAGGGAGTGGAAAGGAGCACCACTGCTGGTCTGCACTGGGTGGAGGCAAGCAGTGACTGATCACGCACTTCTGCCTGCTATTCCTGCTTTTTCAGGGGAGTAAGAGAAGCTTGTGGAGGAGAGGGCAGCCTGAATGAGAAACTGTGAGATGTGTGACGGCATCTGATTATTTCCCTCTTTCTGCTCTCCTCAGTGCCTGTATTCAGAACCCTGAACAGAAAAGTTTTTATGGTTTAAGAAATATGCGAAAGATTGTTTCATATGCTCTTCTGCTATCCTCAACTGGGCTTCTGTAGTGTACATAAAGCCAACATAAACTTGAAAGCTGATAGTGTGAAATGATTAGTCTAATTAAGTACAATTTCTAAAGTATTCTAAATGTATCTCATCACATAGTCATTTCTTTCCTATGCTGCTTTGTTATTAAAAGAGATATCCCATGCTATCTAGATAACATGTATCAAAACATGCAGAGTTAAAACTATGCTTTTAAACTGCCATTGGCCAAGACAGTTTTACATTCTGTCACTGTGGCTTCTCTTATACCTCAGAGGGGTAAGCTACATGGCTTACTGACAATAGCACAGTGAAATGCACATAACGTTTTTTCAACTGTTAGTCAACATCTAATCAACAAGTAAATGATATAGGTAAATATAGCCAAGCTGTTACATGAAGCTTTTCATGACAAATGTATTTCTAGTTCATTGTACCAACTAAAATTATAGTACTCGTAACTTAACCTATTAAAAATCTACACCATACAGTTTTGCATGAATGAAATTTTAACCACTACATTTCAGAGTATCAGAACTACTTACACAAAAAGATAAGGATATGAGTTGACAGATGTGTCCATGAATGTTTAGCAATTTGTGTTGACCGGCTGAATCTTATTGTTTAATAACTTAAGGCCTTATTCTGGTGGGATATGCACATCATGTATGCATAATTTTAACACAGACATGGTAGAACACCACTGAATAGGTTACATAAACCCCAAATACTGTCTCAACAGAATTTATTCTTATTATCTGAAAACTCCATTAGAATGTGAGAGTGCAAGTTCAGTGGAGGAAAGGAAGATTTTAGCATCTACGTGGAACGTTTCCAATGGCCAAAGTTGTACTTGTTTATCAGTATACTATTCAGAAATATTGCAGAATGTCATATAAGCCTGAGATTACTCAGTCTTTCAATCTTTTATTTGGAAACATCACTCAAATTAGTCAACCTTCCATGCCAAAGTGTCTAGTGACATTTTTCAGAGGCTATTTTGGAACACAGATGTTTTCCTCATTTCAAAGAAGCTAACCTCATCAGCAGAAAGTCAGTGAAGATTTATCTGTACTATCTGATTTCTCAAATGTGTTGGAGGTCTTTGACTCTGCTCATGCCAATGGCAACTACTAGAGATAATGAAAGAATCTATGAGAATAGATTGAGCATGAAGATGATGCATACACCTCTGCCACAATATTATGACAAATTTCTGATTTATGTGTGCTTGTTCAAATGATAGCGCTTATAGTATTATTTTTTTCCTGGAACTTAATTATCTCTTGAAACTTTGATCACAAATTAAGGTTGTTAAGAAGGTGACAGAAATGTATTTTGTGGATCAGGTCATGGAAAAACAAAAATAAAACATAAACCTTATTTACAAATGTGAATGATCTAAAGAAAACACAGATGAAATATGTTTAGTAATGATGATTCAAGCCTTATCTTTGGTATCTCAGATCCTGGCACTGCTCTGTGGGCATCTACTACTCATTGCACGTTCTCAAAATGAGAATCTAAAGTATCTTCATGGAGCTGAAAAACCCCATCAGGTACAGCTTGATAAAAAGCATCTCAGCGATGCTGTTTTACTACACCTGTATGCAGCTTTGTGGGCAAGGGATATGAAAGGTTTTGGTTTTGTTTTTTTTTAAGTATTATTCTGTTGGGAATATACTTTTACAGCATCACATTTTGCCCTGGTTATGTTAGCCCCGCTTTAATAGTTGAAGTCTGCTGGCAGGGTACAGCCCTAAGCAGAGGTAGCAGATCAAAGAATATGTCTCAAAAGCATAATTTTTCCATGTCAATAGATCCACACACATGGACATATCTTCTTCAGCTCTGAAAGACCAGAATCCCAGAATTGTCATGGTAGAAAGAAATTGCTAGTTTTCACTGGCTGCAGAATGCCTCCTGTTGTAGAACTGGAGCAAGTTAAAGGTGAATGAGAGTAGGTTCTCACATCCAAAACCAGGCAGAAAGAACTAATGAGAAGGGCATAAACCAGTCTCTATGCCCCAATCTTTTACCCTGACAGTAGATCAGAGCCTGAAAAATAGCAACCTTTTTGCGTACAGGCACCCAGTGCAGGGAACCTATTTTTCACATTTTTTTTTAGGTTACTTAATCATCACAATCAACTTCAGAATTAAAAAGAAAAAAGTAATGACTGAGAACTAAATAACCATTCCTATAGTTTTTAAGCACATCATTTGAATCATCAGCTCTAGACATTTAAACTGAGACACATTAAACTGGTTAATGTGCAGAATAATAACTAAACATCTGACCACCTGGTTGATTAGCATTTAGAAAGAAATTGTACAGTTGAGAAATAGAAAACAATTACAGACCTTAAGAAAGACTATGAAAGTCACATATCTTGTAAATATGAATCTGAGGAACTTAATAAAAATACATTTTTGCCAGCTGTTTCCAGATTTGCTAAATCAAAGTAAATGGGTTTTAAAAGCCATCTAGCAGATGGAAGGAAAATGTTCACGTTTCCAAAAGTGTTAATGAAATTTAGTTATAGCAAAATTGGAAGAAACAAAGAATAGACACACAGATTTTAATGGTTATGTGAAACCAACAGCTGTCATAGTAAGGTACTGAAATGTAAAAAATAAAATATTTTAAAAAAAAAAGAAAGAGAAAGCAGAATACCTCTCCCTTTTTCTTAACAAAAAAGTGTGAAATAAAAAATGAAAAATGTGAAAAATGTTGATTTTTCTTTTTCAGATCTCTGTTAACGAGTGCCATTTTTTATTAGGCAGTGGTTATAATGCAGTGCAACTTACTTACTTATAAATACAGTACTACTTAGACTAGTAAAGATTCAAATGATAGGCATAAATCCATTCATATTGATACTCGAGGCATTGATAAAGAAAACCAACAACCAGAAACATTTTAAGTGTTCATTTCAAAATTTTTAGCACAAAGAACTTTATTTCCTTACAGGGATCTTCATGCAGTTCTTAGAAGTTTTATATACTTACCTGTAAGATTCAGACAATGAATCAGAGACACAACAGCACTTCTGAAGCATAGTAGCAGAATTTAAGTAGTAGTTGAACTGTTTATTAAGGGGCTAAAGACTTTCTTCCCCTCATTGTCCACAGAAATAAACATCCTAAAGATAAAATTGTTTTATTGTGCTAGGTAAGAGAAAAGTGGAATAATGAAAGGCTTCTGTATTGGCATGAGGGCACACTAAACAGTTTCCACTTTGTGTTATCTATTAGAAAAAAAAATAGCTATAACATTAAATTCAAATGAAAAAATGGCCATACATCCTACAGGATAATAAGAGTGGTATAAAATAGTTTGTGCAACACATGACAGTGAATTTCTTATCCTTGTTTTCTGATCCCCTGCTTTATGGGTCCTTTGCCTTCCTTTCTGACTTTCTACTTCAAAACCTCTGATATTCAGATTATGCTAGTCCTTTTGACTTATTGCACACATTTCTTGTGATGTCACCAAATCTACCCAGCAAAGAGCAATTCCTGTCTCCCAAGCACACTCATCATTATCTTACCTATTTTTTTTTAAAATGCAAAGATGAAATACAAATAGACAGATATAAAAAGACTGTTCTAAAGCATTGGTGAAAAATAAAAAAATATTGGTCTCTAATTACAATACATAGACATCTAGCAAGTCTCCTTTGCATTTTCCTCTCATTGAATCTCACGTTAAATAATAACAGTAAATTGTCTGAGTTGGAATATTGCTCCTATATAATTTGTAAGGTGCCACATATGAACCATGAGAAAAACTTGACAATTGCTCCCCAAAAATTAGCATAGCTTTTTTTTTTTTTTGACAAAACTAGTTTTTCCCATATTATAACTAACATTTCAATTTGAATCTTCAAAATGCATTGTTTGACTTATTTCAATATTGCTGAATTTTTCCAGTTTTACTTTATTATTTTAATTTCTTTTCAATTCTACAGCCTTCTAGCATAAATAAAATTGAATGGAACTGCAGTCTCTCTAAATTGTTGTCTTACACATATTGATACAATTCTAATGCAAATACTTAAAGTTCCAGATTTTTCTTTGAAATCATAATGGAAGCAGCTTTTGAAATAACAAAACTTCCTTTTGAATGAGAACTCTGGTTACTGATATCTCTTGTTAATATGTTAACCTCTGTTAGACAACTCAAGAAAAGTTTATACTATTTGAGAAGTATGCATTGGGAATTTTCAATAAAATGTGTTACGTGATGGCAGACAAACTTGATTCTCAGGAAACTTTCTTTAGGATAGTTCCTTAGATAAAAAAAGACACATCAGTATTATCACTAGCATACTGGACAGTGTATTCATTTGAAATGTAGGTTCAATTTCTAGAAACTTGAAATCAGCCATTTGTCACTTCAAAGATGTGCTGTAAACACCAGTGTGTAAGGTGTTGGTATATATTTCTGCTTTCTGCTGAAAAACCTTTCTAAGACATTAGTTACATCGCAAAGAGACAAGCAGAAATCACAAACACTTCTGCTATGTGGATATTAAAAAAGTTTTTGCTGAGCTCCAGTTCTAAAGTATGTACCTGTGATCTGTTGTTACCACTATAAATAAACTTGTATCATTAAGAAAAAGTAGCAATGGCTTAGTATATAGACATAAAATAGTGTTTCATTCATCCAAATATTGTATCTTTTTCCCCATAGGTTTATGGAGGTTGGAGAATTCCCTTGACAGGGTTTTCAGTTACAATATCCCACACTAGAAGAGGTCCTGAAGCATTAACAAAAAGTGTTATTCTTCTTGTGTTTATATTGGTAGCCACAGCCCTGAAAGACTCAACTATTTTAGCACAACTTGCAATCCATACTCAGCCCAATATCCACACAAGTTTTGAAAAAGGAGATATTTTATGGCAGGAGTTGAAACAACTTTAGTGGAATCACTGATTCATGTTACCCAGGGAGAGTTTACCTTTATTATCAATTCAGATTTGAATGGAACGTTCTATAGTTCTGTTTCTATTGACCTTTTTAATTCTGTCTTACTGTCCAAGTGTCCACAGGGATAAGATAATAAAGGGTGTAATACATTGTCCAGGCTTTCTACTCTTCTACAGTCATATTTGGAATACTTTCTTTTCAGCATACTTGCAGAAATTTTCTGATTTCCTTTAGCCTTAAGAGAGAGTTATGCAAAAATTTTGGTACTAATGACACTTTAACACTCCAATCCTCACCTCCCCTCTCCCCTGTTTTCTTAAATAGCATTTTTTTAAAATACAAAATGACAGCTTCACATTCACATTTTCCCTTCAGTTATGCTAGAATTAGATTAGAACAAGTGTTAATCTAGTTCTGGTGCAAATTAATGATTACGTTAAGGAGCTCCTGAGTCTTGCACTACACATTGGTACTGTGAAGGTATAACGTAAACATTAGCTTTCAAGAACATTTCTTTGATGATAAAGGCTTCAGAGTATTTTATCCATTCCAGTCTAGATCCAGGAAAGTTAATGAAATCAGTTCATTCTGATGCGTTTAGTGTCATGTAATGACAGGTCTATACTATGAACATAATGTATGTGACTCTGGGGCAAGATTACTGCATTTATGACTCTCATGAACCAATTTCACACTGAGTGCTTGTCAGTCAGCCAGGAAAGAGCTTTCTTCCACAGAAGGCCTCAAAGCTGGACACTGCCTGTGGAAAGGAACTGAGCAGTATGTTTATTACAACATTTTGCAGCTATTTATGTACTTCAATTAAATCAAACCCAAAAACTATTATGTAAAGATTCAGACCTCTGTGGGTCAAGGAAGACTGGAACAAACTCACTTATAAGAGTGCTTAAGGTACTTTGTAATAAAAACTGTACTATATTTTCATATCAGGAGATGATGACTAAAGTGTATATGGATATGTGGTAGGTAGGATGGGAAGTATTGTATCTAATGCTGTAGCACTACATCCAGTCTCAGTTTGAAGGGAACTGGGAGTAAGTAGCTGTGCCACCACTATGGTATTATTTCACCAGTGCCTGTGTTTCTGTCAAAAAACTGAAACCACAAAGAAGTCCTGACAGGCTATTCATTCTGGCCCAAAGCAAACTACTTTCCTTTGCTTCTTCCAGTCTTTTAGTTCAGTTGCAAAAACATAACTTCCATTATTCGCATAACCCTGGTGGACACTCATATTAAAAGCATTTTTAGAAGAGGAGCCACAAAGCTGTATTTACTGTGCCTTTCAACTTGAATGCTCTCAAAAATACAATCGATGGAGGCATGTAGAAAAAGAAGTGTAAAAAGCATATTTTGTCTTCTATAGGACTATATAAGTATGTACTTTAGTAAGCCCAGTGTCCTTTATAGTTGTCTCTCTTTATTTCCTAGTACCCACTGTTTTCACATTTAGCAGGTACTTATTTTGCCAATATATTTATATGAATGGTATCATATAAAAATGTTAGCAACAGACATGGTTTTGTGCAGGTAGGCAGAAGTTTTTGATAGGAACAGCTTTAAGATCAGTACTGTCTCTGTTGATGCATAATGTAGTACCTTAAAAATCCTATGCTTAGGTATAGACATATGCATGCTTTTGTATAATTCTTCTAGAAACTTCTACAAAATTTTTCCAATTGCATTACAGGGACACGACACGCTTCAGCTGATGGCAGTGAATGCGTTTCAGGTAGAGCCTCTTAGCAGAAGATCAAAATAGTCTAAAACTATCAAAATATTCTAAAACTAGCTGTCAAGCTCATCAAAGGAAATAAAAAGAAGAAAATCAGTTAAAAAAAAAAAGTAAATAATGTCTGGATATATGAAGTCATGAAGCAGGTTGAAATGAATACAGTACCAAAGCTGAGGTTAAGAACAATGATATGAATGAGGAATGAAATATTTCCAAAATAAAACTAGTATTTCTCAAACCAACATGTCTTTTGAAATTAAAGGAAATACTGGAAAAAACTTCATATGACTTCCTAGGAGGAAACATACTCCTTCTGTTCCAGATAAACTCCAATTTATGCTGTGGCTTTCTTTCCTAATCTTCAGAAACGTGTCACTAGCAGGTCTACAGTTGGTCAGGAATCATTCGGTCATTACAAAATAATTTTTGACTCTCTGTTGATGTAGATGCTGTCTTTCAAATACAGGAAGTGTCTTTGTTCCTTCTGATGCATTCCACTTGTATACGTTTACTTGCCTTTTGCCCAATTTTTAGAAGATTCTGTGGCTCACCTGGTGTTCAACATCATCATCTTAATCAGTGTGCATGGATATTCTTTGGTCATGTTAAAAATTCACTGCATACATCTAAAGAAAAGAAAAATAATAAAAATATGATAAGTACTCACACTATAAATTGCAATTAAGTTCCAGAAAGCTTATGTGTCACCTATATTAAAGTTTTCATTCTTGCAAGACCTATTATAAAAAAGATCCTGATGTTTATCTTGCTTATTTTCCAGAATTTTTTTTGAATGCAATAATGAAATTATTGTAAAAACTACTTTCATGTGAGTTTTTAACAGGCTTAACCTGTAGCTTAAACTAGTGCTTAACTGGCAAGTAAGTGTTTCTAGTGTATGTTTTTCTGAAAGAGCTATTAAGATGTCATTTCTATGATGAGTATTTTATATTAATTCCAGTCCTGCTGCAGGTTGGAAGTCTGTACAGAACAGATTACGTTGGATTTAACTTGTTTTATGCAAAAGGACACCCAAGAAGAGCCAGCACAGCTAACTTGTTTTTTAGTTTTGTGGTTTTATATTGAGGATGGTACTATGAGTTACCTCATATTCACAAAAAGTGAAATGTAAAAGTTGGAAACTCCAACTGAACTTTGGAATGAAAAGAGAATAATGCATAGATTTTACTGCATTTATTGAAATTCTTTGATGCTTATAGTTTATTCCATTCACACTGGTCCCATCTGCAGCACCAGCTTGCTTTTCTTCCCTTAGGACTGCAGGGTATTTTAATAATAGGCCTTCAAAACCCCCATAGCAACAAGAAGTCTAATAGAATAAAGAGAAAAAGGAGCTGAAGTGATCCCTAGAGAAGGAAAACATATTTTCCACTTTTCATTTCCATTTCACAACAGAATGATGGGCTGAACTAATAAAAGCCCATTGGCGTTCCAAGAAACCCAAACAGAGTTTGCCTGTTGGGTAGTAATTATATGTTCCAAGTATTCACATACATAATTAAATAGTGTTCTGTTTCTTTAAATAAACATAATCACACAGAAGCCAAAATAGTCTAATGATCTCGTTCTTATTTGGACTAGAGAATAATAAGAAAAGTTTTCCAGTAAAATTTTCTTTCCCTGCCTGTTCTCATTTCTAAACTCAGTTGATTTACAGAAATTTATTCTGTTGACATCAGTAGTCCTAGGATATTATTCACTTCTGAAACACGTTATCATTTGGCCAGGGCTGAAAACCACGTCAGCTCCTACTAGCAGCCCATATTCTATCCCTAACCAGCCCTGCAGAGTTTGGCTCTAATCTGTTTAAGTTTTCCTTGCCATTAAGTGCATACATGTCAAATTGACAGACGTGTAGTTGTGGACCCCTAAGAAATGTCCTGCCTAGCCCCCTGTCTCCCATCTGCCAGCTATTCCAGGATTTCCAAATGCTTTTCTTTTCCTGAACGAGGTTTCTTTGCCAGCCAGCCTTGTGTTGCTCTTTTAGGTTGCCTGCACAGTGTATTGCCTTTTCTGTGATGATGTGTCAGATGTATAGAAGAGGCTGAGTGCCTCTGGCTGAACTGATCCTGATGATAAGCTACACCGCAACAGCTGCTGCGCAAAATCATCACACCAAACATGGAGGGCAGGAGAGAAACAGAGGTGAGGTTATGTGAAGACATAATGTTTTGTAGGCTTGTGGCTACAAGAACACTGAGAAGACTAGGGATGTCTCAAGCACTGTTATTGATTAGTTGCATTGGAACAGCATCTCTGACTCCTCATCATATAGGTTCAATGCCACGTCATATGTTATTTGCATATTTGAATACCCCTCCCCCCCTTCCTCCTTCTTGTAGGCCTATTACTTCAGATAGCTTTTAATGCAGGTAGAACACAGTAAAAAACAGGTTAAGGGAAAAGATTTTTTTTTCCCCCCACGTCAGTAATTCTGTATTCTGAGCATGTCAGCAATCTAATTATTGTCATTGATTTTCTTGTACACCATGGCAAAGGTGGGTCTATCAGTTAAAGGAAGTTCTTTCTGGTGCAGAACGAGAAAAATACTGTTGGGTTTGGAAAGTATCTGCTTAGAATATGACCACTTGGAAGCTGTACCTTGAATGCTAAATGGGTGACAATACAGCTGCCAAGACAAACACATTTATGGCTCTGGATATATATGTGCAGGGCTAAATTTATTTGTCAAAGCTCCAGAAAAGGACAGTACCTTAACTGAGACATGGTATCACCATGACCTGTAAAGAACTCCACCATAGTGGATAGGCAGTAGAGAGAGATCGTATCTCTAAGAGTTTTATGCAGAAAGATTTTCTGTTTCTACTCAGCATCTCTGCAGTGGTATAACTTCACACATGTTAATAAGACAGGGCTGGCTTAGAATTTGAAGAGCCCCTCAGATGAACTCGAGGCTGCATAAGAAAATCCCATTAGTGATACATAAGATAAAATAATTTGATGTCAGTGTTCCTGAGTGAATCCAGAGAGCTGCATGTTAGCTTTTGGTTTGTGAAGAAATCCTACAATTAAAAACTATTCAAAAGCAGCACTGGGCTGTGTTTTTAGCTAAGGAATTATCATCAGACAGACTTCTTAAAAGACTGTGGTACTCAGTGTACTTTAAGAAGCTTTCAATATGACTATATTTCAAAAAGGTGTTGACATTAACCCAAATGAGAAGACATGCAATAAATATCCTTCTCCCTTTGCTTTCTTCAGAGGCTATCTATGTCTTTATCACTACCTATTTCGATCAGGGGAGTGTCCAAAGATACTCCTCCAGGAGATCAAAAGTTGATTTGGATTTATATTTTGTTTTTTTCTTTCACAGTTGAAAGTATAATACAGATAACATGGAAAAGGGGGTAAGAAAGTTGGTTGCTGTCTTCAAAGGATTACTCATCTTTTCTGTGTATATGTGATTAGTGGTTGTGGGAAACTAGAGTTGTACTTTTTTTTTTTTTTTTTGAAACCCATGTCTGTGGACATTGCATGACAGTCACTTTAAACATTACTTGCCTGAGAGAGTATAAAGGAGAGTATAAAGGTGTTGCAAGTACCTCAGTTCCCTGTTTTCCATCAACTCATAATGCTAGACTTGTAGGCTCATTGTAGCTTCAACATTTTTATTGTAATTTTTTTTTTTAAAGTGTCAGGAGCAATTCCAGGCAACAACTCTGGATAGAACACTTCTAAGTTTATGTGTAACGTTATGACAAGTACTTTACTAGTATCATAAAGGAATATAATTTGGTACATTCAACATTGAATCCTACATGTGACTCCTTGTCTTTAAGATATTGTCTCAAGAGAATATTCCCAGGAAAATGAACCCAGAGAGGGATGAAGAAGTCTTCTGGTGACCATTTGAGAGAATCTCTGTTGCACAGATGAACTTCAAGAATCAGTGAAATGAAGTTCATTATTATAATTTATTGGGGTAACATGCTTGAAAATGGACATAAAACTGAAATTCTGAAACACTACTCTTGGTACCTTCATGAAAGGAAAGTGTTAATATTAGATTTTGGACAAATTCCAAGTCAGGTAGTTACATTTTACTTCTCCAGAAACTGTAGGAAATTTTATTAGATACACTATTCCAATTTTTAGAACTCAGCTGTTACATTGTGTTCCTGCAGAACATAAAGGCAGTTATTTGTAGAGCTTTGAAAAAACAGGATTTTGTTCAGGGAAAGAAGCAACATTTTTCTGAAGAGGTGAGATTGGTTATTATTAATACTTATGTTTCACTTGACATAAATTAGTGGATAAAGTTGAAACTTCAAGATTAAGCCTTGCCAAGTTTTATAAATTTGAGATTGATGACATGTGAAACCTGTAAGAATTTCCACTGCTCGTACTGAATAAGACCAGAGCCTAAAGAGCAACAAAGCATAGGTAAAACCAACAGCCATTACAGGAGAACTATTAGTGTTATTGCAATTCCTTCCTTTATTGCTATTTTCCTGTATCTTCTGTTTTTCAGTTTTTATTCCAAAACAGAAATACTAATCATTCATTATAATTACAATCCTATTTTGTAGACCTAGGAGATGCCAAGGGAAATCACATAATTATCTAACCTATTGGCAGATTACCTGGGGTGTCACTATTATGCGTAAGTACTCATAGTTCTGGGTGGAGGGAGCCCTACACCTTCCTAGACATGCGCAAATAGAGAAATTTAATAGGAATTCCTGTGTTTTTAATTTCCTTCTCTACACAGCAGCTGCATGTGAACTCTGAAGTGGAAACTATACTTCAGGAATAAATGACCCATTCACTCCCTTGAATAGACCAGTGGTTAGAGCATGAAGCTGAAAGTTAAGAGACTTGGCTGCTGTTTTCCATTTTGCCATTTACTTGCTCATTGACAGTGCATGAAAGATGGACTTCTCTGTTTCAGTTTTATCATTGTCACAACAGGGCTAATGAAATTTGCTCTCCTCTCAGATTTGCTTTGAAACTTAAATATAGTGAAATGGACTGTGTACGAGTCAGTACAAATGCAAAGCATGATTTTAAGATGATTTGAGTTTATAACTGTGTACCTATATCATTGCTATTTCATCATTGATAACTCTCTCAGTGCTTTTGAAAATACATGAAGACGCTAATAATCTGCTGAGCTGTTACGACAGTGCTTGTTGCTTCATTCTAAAGAACATCCTACTCTTACTTGGCTCTGTCATACATAGTGGGGACAAACACCTCAAGCTGGCCAAGCCGCAGCATTCAAACTGATATCCAGGAGGAGTATACAAAACTTGACAGCTGTTGCTAAAATATCTGCTGTTGCAGTTGGCGCTTCTGCTGCTGCTGCTGCTCCCAATCTATGGCCCCCAAGGTCTGAGCAACACTGATTGGGTTTGCCTAAGCCAGGAAGATGAAGCCAATTTTTGTAATGAGAAAATTGAAGTGCTAGCGCAGAAGATTAGTACCCCCCTGCTGCTTACTGTAGGATGATGGGACCTTGGTGAAGGAAAGCGTGGTACAACAACACAGTATCAGTAAATGCAGCAGCTTCTGACTACAAACAAAACCAATATTTTGGCATCTTGGCTAAGTGGCACCAGAATACTTTCAACATCTAATTAGACTGCAGTTTAAATGCACCCACATTAAATGTGTGATGTTATTAATCCAGCATCAGAAAATATAAGCAGTAGTGAGCAGATGTTCCACTTTGAGAGATTAAACATTTTTTTTTTTTCTCCTCCCTAATAAAATGTCCTGCTGTCTTGGTGATTTTGCTGGCTGAAATGTGACATGTTCCAATAACTGTTTATGTAAGAGCAGAGATCATGATCTACAGTTCTACTGCCCCAACAGAGTTGTATGTCCGTTAGTCTAAAGAGTCATATTATTTCTTTTTCTAAC
>NW_009602329.1:0-12928 GCF_000690535.1 Cariama cristata | reverse complement strand
CTTTCCCTCCAAAAATCTAGTTATTCCACAGAAGGTGGAACATCTTCAGTAACAAAATTACTTCTTGTCATCCTTTTTCCCAAACAGCACAGCCTATACTGTTGATTCAGGAACTTTATTGAAAAGCAGGAAATGGGGATTTAAATCCCCATTCCAGGAAATGGAAGCTGTGACTTCTAGCAGCTCATGTCTTGGTGGAGTATTGTAATCACTGAACTATCAAATACAGGAGGGCAACCACTTTTACTGTATTTTGTTTCGGAAACAGATTGAAAGAAAAAAAAGGGTCTTCCTCACTTTTATAAGGGAAGACCTAGCTGTCTAATTTTCCAGGAGAATTCAGGCTGTTTCCAGTGCAAGTAGAAGGAGGCACTCCTCTGCAGCCCTGGTAAGTGTGCTTGAGTTAAAGAAGGGACAGGATTCATTTCTTTCAGGTCACAACCGTGTCTGAAGTGTTTCCTATCCCCTGCTTTACCCACCTCTTTTTTCAGCATTTGGAGTGCTGTGAATCCCCACTCTGAAGACACCAATTCCTTTGTGACACTGTGACAGAACCTCTGCATTTTGCTGAAAACTCTTGAGCATGATGAGGTGCCCAGATGTCCAAAGCTTACCAGTGTGATGCCTGAGTTTTAAGGTATAAATACATCTTTGTCAAGGCAGCTGCATTAAGAGTACACCTGCTGTAATCTCTGTCTTTAGCTGGTGGTTTGAGATGTAATCTGGGAGCTCCTGTTTCTCTTTGCTGACACTAAAAGCAGTCTTCAGCTTCAGAACCAACTCAGCAACCCAAAATTAAGTGTGGTTGAATGTGGACCTTCACTGCTGTACAAACTTTCTTAGGAAGTTTGTAGCTCAACTGGGATGCAGTCTCTTGTGTCCCAACAGTTTTCTGTTTTCTGCCAACTGATTCCATGTACAAACTTTCCATGGCTCCTAAGGAAGAGCAGACTGTACATCAAAATGTGGAAAACTCTTACAGGGTAACAGTATTGCACTCTAGGATTCAGTAATGCCCTCATGCTCATGAGGCTTTACCTGTACCTGCAGCGTGCATCTGTGGTTTTTTGGCACTGTGCTATATGTTTCATTGTGGGAGGCACAGACTGTTATATTTAATGGTGTATTTAATGTGTAAATACTTTGTAAATGTCTTCTCCTCTTCCCTTTCTGCCCTTTTCAAGATCTGCTGATAACACATTGGCTTCTTACAATGTTACTCAATCTGCCAAAATCCTATTTTCCCCTGTATTTTACGTTGCTAAATGCAAAAATAAAGAAAATCAGCTAGACAAAGGCAAGGAGTTAGTATAAAAGAAGGGTTATGCTAAATACTGTTTAGTAATTGTCTAGGTTCTGGTGGCATAATGTGGTCTATTTCCCTTTACTAAGGATTATATGCCCTTTGTCAAATAAATATTAAAAACAACTCTAGCAAGTATGCACTCTGACAGAGAAAGGTTTACATGTCTGTCACATGGGTGGAGAGTACTCCAGTATTTTTGAGAATATGAAAGTATAATTTGATAGCAAATATGCATAATTCAACGTATTAATTGGTGAGCACTGATTCTTTATCAGTAGAAAATTATCAAAGTCCAATTTCTACAATAAAACTTGCAGTTTTATCTTTTAATTTTTGCAGTTGTATCTTTTAATCACACTCTCAGCAGTAAAGTGTTTTGTTTTGTAAATCACCCCTGAGATGATGCTAAGCCAGAGGCCTAAGGTGTGTGCGGTACTTCCAAATGTAAAAAGCAAAGAAAGCTGACTCAGCTTCCAGAATTCGGCACACTTGGGGGTGTGACCATCCAATGAATGTTTGTCTTGATGATGTAATACTTTTAACTTTGTGTTGAGTAGCTGAAAAGATTGTCCCATGGTGAAGATTCATTCAACATGACAAATAAATCAAAAAACTGCCTACACTTGATACTTCTACAAATATATTTCAGGCTCTATAAAAGCTGAAACTTTGGTGGTACAAAAAAAAAAAGTAAGAAAAAACAAAGAAGCTTGAGGTCGTGTGTGAAGATAGGATTTTATTTGTTTCTTCTTACTCCACACACCTCTAATTTAATATTCAATTAATGAAGGGACAAATGTTTTCCGTCATTCTGCCTGCTTACACAATGCGTGTGTTACACTGCCACTTTAACCTTTTCCTTCAGTAAGAACATTAGTAGTCTGTCATTTTCCATTTCAAGTGTCACAGTAATTTTTCATTTTTATGTGTTTATTATACTCTTTGTACTTCATTTTCTTTTTTAACAGTAAAGTCCTTGACCCAATTAAATGCAGAGGACTGATCTTTGTCCTGCCATTTCATAAAATTTTAAAAAACATGAATGGTCTTTCTTGGCACACGCACATTTTCATGTTTTGTTTAAAATAGCTAACAAAAGTAAAGGGGCTAAATATTTTTGTTCTAAAACGAAATGAAAAAAAGCTCACATGATTTTCATTGTAGAACATTTATTTATTTATTTATTTCTCTATTAAGTGAAATATAATTTTCACACAGAGGGTGCAGTAAGGAAAATGTAGTGAAATTACTCAAGAATGCAGTCATGCTCCCTTCATATAGGGAGAGGGAGTTACAAAATTATATGCCCAAGGCTGTTTGTCCAGAATTCAAGAGTTTAGATCTTGGAATCCATACTTTGTTCCCTGAAACACTGCTGCTTCCCTTTTTATTAAAGCAAAGGTTCCTCAGAAATGAGATTTCTGGGCAGGATAAGTGCCAGAAGGTAGCAATCTACAGCTTGTTCTAAGGCTTAGTTGAAGTCTTCATCATCACATAGAAACACACTGTAGAATGAAAGCAGAGTTCAGAAGCTTGACATTATTAGTGCAAACTTTCTTTTGAGGAGCATAATCTGAGATGATAACCTCAGAAGGTAACACTGCATCTAGCAGTTTATGGAAGGTATTTTTTGGTTTTTTTTTTTTGTTTTTTTTGTTTTTTTTTTTTTTTTGTATTCAGCCTTTTAAAAGTATTCCATATGACACAACCCTTGGACTTTCAGATTTGCAACATCTGGGTTTTTTTGGGGGGACAAAACATTCCATCTGCCCAAGTTATGTAATAGTTTTGCTTTACCAACTTTATTGCTTTTGCACTATGAACTGATCAGCTTTGCCTTTAGATGTTTTGATATCTACTTTCTTTTTCCTTATTGTTGAAAACAGAGCATTCACATCTGTAAAGCAAAGATTAGAGTCATACATCATATTGAATTTATACTTTTTTTGAGTACTGGTATTTCTTCAAAAATCCCTCCCTTGTGACACACTGCATGAAAAAACTGACAAGTCTGCAGGCAGCAAACAACCTTGAAGCACTTCCACTGCTGTTCAGAAGTAATTAATGATAATGTCTTCTACTCTTGCCATACAGTTCCTACAGATGTACATTTTTGCTGTTGTGCTATGGAGACATGGAGTACTTGCTCTACAGAGATAATCTTCTAGAAGGACATTTCATTGACAAGTGTTTACCTAAGCCTTACAGTCCTTATTGATCAAGACTGACACCTTCATCAAATAAACAGAGCAATAACACTTTTGCTATAGTCATTGAAATGCCTATGTGGTCTGAACCATCTCGAGCAAATCTATTTTGTAATGATTATCTAGAACTGGAATTCAGCTTGATCTGCTGCTTTTTCATTCTAAACACTCAGAATTGTTTTGCTCCTTATATTTTAAATATTATACTAATATAATATACTGATATTTATCTGAAGAGAATTATTTTTACTAAACACTAGAACTTATTTGATATTTTGAAAATGAGTTGTCTGTCTTTTGTTAGTGCTTTATGCTTTTGCTGTATAATTAAAAGATTGCACAGCAACAGTTTATGGTTTAGCAAAGTATACTCTTTTATGCTATGCTAAATGTGTGACAAGAACAGCTATTTGCAGTAAGAATTTAATGTGTAGATGCATAAATATGTAGGTGTCATTCCAGAAAGTTAGTACAAAACTAGACTGTACATAAATAGTCCGAAAAAGATTTAATCACTCAAACATATAGAACATGAGTCAAAACTAGGAATGATACAAAACACAGACAATGTTTGTATATCCTTTAAGAAAAATATAATGAAATGCTGACTGTCCTAAACAAAAAAATCCTAAGGCTAAATTCAAGTATTTGTGGGTAAGTCAGCATAGTTTCTACATATGAATTAGACATTAAAAAGGGAGAAAAATGTTAGCTTTACATTCCTGGGAATCAAATAATTTGGACTGGTTCATGATTTTGCTGCTTTCCCAGAAGAATTACTTTTGATTATAGATTGATTGATTTTGTAAGAAAACTGGTTTACTCTCGTGCCATAAAAGCTGAATTTTGAATCATATTTTGATAATATTCTGTAAAGCTGGGATGGACAAATGAGATTTTGTGCTTTGCATAGTTCTGGACAGCTACTACCTTGTATTATTTCTCAGATCCCATTCCAATCCAGCGGTGGCTTTGTTTTACTTTTGGGAATGTTGTTATTGTGCAAACATTCAGGAGGCATGACTGAAGTTAATTCAGTTAGTCTGTATATTAGCAATAGCGAAGTCACAACAGTCTCAAATTCAGTATTGTATGTATACACACATTTAGGACACTTGGAACATAATGCATTAATTTCTCAACAGAATTTTTCACCTCTTGGTAAACCAAGTAGCTAGATGAAAGCAAGCTTAAGGGATACCAAGAAAAACCTAACTGTGGTGCAGACATACTCTGCATGGTGATGACATTGCTTACAAACTTATTAGATCTCTTCATCTCATTCCTTGCTGATGACTGCCACCAGTATTGCTGGAGAACTCCCAGTCAAAAGATACTGTAGACAGTAGAAATTTTTGTTGATCCAAAGGGAGACTGGAGAGACTGACAGAAAAGAAATCCAATAAGAGCCATAGAATGACAAAGATGGCTTAGGAAGACCCTGAGACAAGACTGGAGCATGGGAGCGTGCTAGGAGGAAGTATCATATAAACTCATGATGTTCTTGTCTTCTTGCCTAGGCACCCGTTCACCATCATATTGGGAGAGAAAATATTGGGCAAGCATGTCCTGGTCTTAGCCAGTACAATGGCTCCACGATTCCTGTGTTCTTACACTGAGAACTGATATTTACTCAGTAAAGTACACAAGAAGTTAATGACCAAATCTGCGTTCATGTATCTTTTGGAGGTGATGGCCACAGAATAATGTCAGTTCAATTCTGTTTCTTAAAACTGCACAGTTCTAAACACTTTATTGTTACTTCACTATTATGATTAAGATTTATATTCCCATGGGTTGAGCCCTAAACCAGAAATACAGGTATCTCCTGTATTAAAATAAAGGTTATATAACTCTGACTTTTCCAGAAATTGGAATTCCAGAAATGAAGTGTCATTAAATTGAAGAATAAGAGTGACATGTAATATGGATCTGAGAAAATGTTATGATTTCTTTTCGAAGGGCTTGTGCACCTTTGAGGAGGTTTTCATACTTACTGGCTGTTGAAAATGGATGAGGTAATTGGCATACTCAGCTATTGGCCAAGTCCAAAGTGAGTAAAACCACGTTAAACACCATTGATTTGCTAATGACATCTTTCAGATGAGTGAAAAATTGGAAAAATGCCAAATGAAAGGTCATAATAGAGAGGAATGTTAGGGTGTGTGATCAAAAGGAGGGCTGGAAAGAGGAAGAACCTAGGATCACTAGCAGTATCGATTAAAACAAAAGGATTTCTGGATCGTGGGGGAAAACAGAGATATGACTATGTGCTCTAAGTATTTGGTTTTATCCTGCAGAGCTATTACACACA
Source organism: Cariama cristata (assembly GCF_000690535.1). Classification (NCBI taxonomy): domain Eukaryota; kingdom Metazoa; phylum Chordata; class Aves; order Cariamiformes; family Cariamidae; genus Cariama; species Cariama cristata. Next base: position 7,101 of record NW_009602329.1, on the reverse strand, counting down.
ATGTATGCTATGTCTTTAAGCAATGTGTGTTAAAATACCTTTAGAAGACCTGGATATTACTTTTTAGCTATCAAAAATCCCTTGTGTACCAAACAAATTCACTGTATCCACAAGCTCAGATAAATTCCCAAAGCACTTGTGGAAGATAGGAGGCAATGAATAGCTAATTTGAGATTCAAGGCAGGAAACCAAATATCAAGGCCTAGTACTTGACAGGCTGTCCTACCTCAGATCTGGGCCTAGAAGCCCAGGGGCTGAGACAGTAGCAAAATACAAACTCTAATGATAGAAATCCATAGGAATATAAGGTTTGGAGCCAAGGAGAAACTTGTAGTGCATCTTCAGAAAAGGAATCTCAGCTAGGGGTGGATTATTCAATTATATCATCTTATTTCATACAATCTCTTTTTTTGGTTGTTTTCAAGAAAAGGAGAGGTATGTCTTATTTTCTCCATAACAAAATTCTAGTAAGAAGTTAAGCCCCTGAAATCACAACTAATAATAACAAATTGCTAATATTGTTTATCTACTGTGCTAGTCTTTCCAGGAAACGGTGTATTAAACAAATCAAATGATGGTTGCAATTATAAGAAAGGAAAGAATTTTTTTCTCCTGTCTTGATTCTGTCTTAGAAATTAAGCTAGTTATTGCCATTTACTTGGGGATTTGAGGCTGTCCCTTCCCCAAAGTAAGAAGGTGAGAGTTCAACACTTGTTTCCTTCTAAACAACCCAGTGAGGCAAACAGTGGTGAAGTGAAGGGAATGCATTCATTCCCCACCAGTCACCTACCTATCACCAATTGCTCTGAATGGTTTTCATAGTTCATAATACCTGCACAAACTCCCTCGATCATATACTATAAGACCTTCTAAAAAAATATCTTAAGAAACACCTAGCTTCTGCTACTAGAACCTAGCTGCCTGTCCTGTCCGATTTGCATGTACAGCATCTTCCCAGTGAAAATTAACTTTTTACTACATTTAGAGAGGAAGCACTGCAGAGTACTTTGTGGATCTCTTTGAAAAGATAAAGTGCACTGTAAGTGCAAAGAATCATTACCAAGGGAAAGTGGATAAGGTACTTAATAAGACAGGCATATGTTTTTGGTGATGATCCAGACCATGTCAATTCACAGGAGTAAATCACTTTGTATACTTTACTAATTAGGAATGAATGGAAGCTAGAAACATCTAATGGATATTTGGAGCTGAAGGTCAAGTCATATTTTATTGTAAAGGCATGTTCCCCAACATTTGCGATGAGGTTTGATGCACAGCTTTGATTCTGTTTTAATATACCTGTTTCTTTAATGACTACCTGCATTAATTTGCTTTATGAAAGGAAGAAATATACTCCAAGTGGTTTTGATGTGCTAATACTTAATCCTGCTAAACTGCCTTCAGCCTTGGTCTATATTAAATGTGTGACTTTTTTGCTCAGTGATGCCAAGAAATTCTTGGATGTAAAACTGGCAACCTCCCATGCAGAGAAAGGTGAAAGAGTACTTATCAATGGGTGATGCTATAAAAACCATACTTTTGTTGCCAGGTCTCTAATTAAATTACCTTTTATTACCCTTTTTTTGTGATTTATTTCTCTTCTTTAGAGCTTTATCTTGCCTCATAAGCAAGATTTAAGATCTAAATGTAGCTGTCCTTCAACTGTTCTCCAGCCAAATGCTCCCTACAATCACCACTCTTAAATTTTGTAAAAATAAAATGGTGTTTAAAGTGAACATAGAATTGCCGTGAAATAAAAATAATTACACCATAGAGTAGGATTTTCAAAGTAACATTGCCTAGAAGATCAAATCCCCTCAAAATAAGGTTTTGGGACAGATAAAAAGGCTATTGATGTCTAAAGCATTACTTACATGCATGTGTCCAAGTGACACATAACACTAGCTCAAAATCTGCCTCACAGCTTAGTTTTCTGAGCATCCATACACATCAATACTTTAATCTTTTTAATTCTCTAGGTAGTGGTAATTCTTATGGAGCATATGTCCAGGTTGCTTGATCTGAGAAACAGTGTCTGACACAGCAGCTTGTATGTGATCTACTTGTCTTGCCTCTCTCTCAGCTGCATTTTCTGTGAAGCTCAATCTGTTTATGTTCACACTACATTTTATACAGCCCGGCAACATTCAGATTAACAGAAGACATAGTTGCCGTTATTGCTTTCATTTAAAAATATGAAGTGGTATCAGTCATGCTTTTTATTAAAAGCCACTAAACAAATACAGCAGTTTTCCGTTGAGCAAGAGACTTGCATTCAAAAGCCTTTATCCTCTTATGAAGCTTCTGCTCGCTACATCCAACCTGCTGGGACCTGCTGCGTGAGCAAACTAGAATGCATATTGAGTCAAAATATGGAGTACCAGCAATACTCATAGATCTGAAGAGAGATAAAGCAGTAAGTAAGATAACATTTACCAAAAAGATGAGGGAGATGCTTCCTATTAAAATGTTAAAAATCTTTTGAACTGATGTACAGTAGCTGAAAATGTCTGATGGTGGCAGCTATTTAAAGCAAATATTACCAACATTATTATGGGAGGATGGTTTTAAACACTGCATAATGTAATAAGGAGTACATTTTAAATTGTATTGAAGAACTTCGTAATATCTGAGAAGCAAAGGGAAACTCCTGAATAAGCTTAGCATGTTTTCTACTGGCCTTACAGAAAGGATCATTTCACTTTGTTTAGTTCAGCAGTTCCCTGCACACCACAAGGGCTCTACTATGATTGATGTTTTAGTAATGGGAATGTGGCACCTAGTGTAGGCCAACCAATGAAGGACTTCAATACATATTTGAATCTGCTCTAATCACAGGCTGCCACGTGGGAGGATGGCAACATGGGCACTGTTGTCAGCCTTGAACAATGTCAAGACAAGAAGAAATTCAGAAATATACCAAATTCCTGAAGGAAAATGACTGAGGGTAAAAGCATTGATGGGATACACTCTGGTGGCTCAGGCTAACCAAAATGGTTTGGATTCAAGTATCAGAAGCAGAAACATGTAACGTGCAAATATGCCCATTACAAGATGATCAGTTTCATTTTTTTCTCTTGTTTTCTATAAACTAGTGGACAGATTTAGGGTTTAAACTGAACACTGAATGTACCTGGTTTCTATACTTTGTATTACCACACTTTCTAATGATCAGAAAGTGGTGTTCATAACTTAACACAGATATGGTGCTAAGATATTTACTAGGATATTCCCATGTCGCCTTAATTGCTGCACTGTACCAGCATTTGAGGGTCATTAAACAATAAGGCTGCTGAAGTAAAAATAAGTACAGGAAATACTAGTGCCTTAATTTAATTAAAAAAATATTACTTAGTTGGGACTATAAGACTAATTGGTTGCAAGCAGTACTTTGTGCAATTCAAGTAAGAGCTGCCTGTGACTTACTAATAATTTTTGGGATAGTCAAACTCATTGTAGAGGGTTGAGCATTACAGTAAAGAAGTAAAATGCTTCTTTTAATCTTTTGATATAAAATACACAGACAGTGAGCATGACCCTTTAGAATAAGATACTGTAATGCAGCAAAGAATAGTCAAGCACCATAACACGTGGCTTATTAGCTTTAAAACATAAATTAATCTGTTGTAAAATTAGGAACATATTATGGGACATATAAGGGATTGCAAAAACCCAGAAGTTCCAAATACAAATCTAAAAGCATTCAGGCTGGTGTGTTCCTAGCCTCACTAAATCAGAGAAAATGAGTTTTATGAACAATCCACCAGATGGGAAAATGTTCAAATGCCACAAAATGTTGATCAGATTTATTTGAAAAGAAAGTTGTAACTGTATGCATATGAGAAGAAGTAAGATGGATTTTCAGCTATGCAGTGGTTGCTGTAAAGCTTGCAGCTGTATGAATTTAATGCTATATTGCCATTTCTACAGTAGACTTCTTTGATTTCACTTACCTATTTGCCAGCCAGTATGATTAATATTGATTCAGTTTTACAAGCAATTAAATTGGAAAACATTAACAATCTTTTGGCTTTTCACCAGACAGTACATATCTGAATTTTTGATAAGAGGGATCTCTAAGACATATTAATATTGCATCATCCAGAATATTTGTGCACGAATAGACCACACAGATATCGTGACAACTTTACATCTCTGGGATTTCTCATTTATAAATCTTCTCAGATCACAATAATTTACATGTATTCTGCTACACTGACTGCACTTCATCTGCTGGAGTCAGAAGAGGGTATCTAAACAGTTATAGTTGCTTGATAAAGGGTGTAACTTTCTATTTTAACTTCCTAAATGTTTTATTTGTTGAATTAGAAATTAATCTGAAATAGAGATGAAAGTGATTCGAGTGTGTGATTCATTTCTATTGAAACCAATCATAACTAAAGTGATTCCATACATTTTTGTTTCATAGACATTTTTGTCTTTATATCAAGTCATCAGGTGTAATGTAATTTTTATTTGTAATCTTTTGTAATTTTTTTAATTGTAAATTTTCAGAAACCACTGTTGATTTTAGGTTAGGTGATTAAGCAGTTTTTTTCACAATGTATTTTTAAATGGTAGAAGTTCAGGCTATTCAAAAAATCAAGTGATTTTAAAATGTGTCCAACTGGGACCTGAATTTCCAGCCACTGAGGAAAAGCTGGATATCAGAAAACATTTGTGCTTATGTAGGGAGTGCCATTTGAGTGTTCTCACAGCTTTGTCTACTCTCTTTGACCAAGAGAAGAAAGTTCCTATTAGGTCCAGTGAGCATAGAGTACAAAATCATTCTCCGGAACTGACTACTAGATTTGTGTGTTTTATTAGATCCTCGTCAAGTTGCTGTTGTTTTGGTGACAGTCGTTGCCAATGTTGTGCATTTTTTTCATTTTCAGTTAATAGGAAGTTTATTACATTTTTAGAAGTTTCCTACGTCCCTGACTTTGTCGAATCAAGGTTCTGTTGTTGCGCTACGTTGAACTGGGTTTTTAAACACCAGCAAGTTGCATCTGGTGGCTTGTCGAAAGCACATTTCCTTGTAGGAACTGTCTTCTACATTGGCTCTGCATTGGTTATGTGTCGATTTGTGGGTGAGATTTCAATGCTGCTCTCATGCAGGATCTTGACTCCCTCAGCAGCAACCTCAGTCTTCAGGTAAAGCTATGTTGCAGCTCCTTTGTGTTACGTGAGGCAGACAGTAACTGAACATATTTCATATTGAGTTCTCATCCACCATCCATCAGCAGACTTTCAAGATATATTGCAACAACTAAATTCCTCCTCCAGCTTACTAGTAGGGAAGTGGGTTTGATTAGTGATTTGAAGCAGATACAAAGAAAGAAGAAACATAAAAAAGAGCAAGTAGTCGTGTATGGGTTATTTTTTTTACTTCTTTCTCACCTGCTTCCTACTTTTCATTTCAACTTCTGTTTCCATTTCCTCTATCATTCTCTTTAGATTTAAGCTCATTGGAAAATGGCTGTTGTTAAATATTGTGCAGTGTCTAACAGAGGGTGACATTTCAATTGGTTGGAATATTTTGAAACCATCAAAATAAACTTTAAATACACCAGGCTAGATGGAAGAGATCCTGGTGTCTTACTCACTGGGTTTTGAACTGAAATTTTCAAATGCTGACTGGATGTTGGTATTATTACTTTTTATGATGAAAAATGCATAGAGTTTAATCAACCCCAGAACAAAAAGAACAAATGAAAGAAAAAAAATGTCAGCTATATCATTGGTATCTCTATGATATGCAAAAAAATTTCAGGTAATCTAGTAAAATGTCGGTGGTGATAAATTTTACTTTGCCTTAAAAAGGATCAGGTGTGAACCAGAGATTTTGGAAACAAATGACTGCACTACATGCCAAGATAATAGTAAGCTAAATTTCTTATGTTCGGTTGGCAGACTTAATTATTCAAATTTATCCCTCCCATGGTTGAGAAACCTCTTCTCAGCTCTCTCTCCCCTGTTTAGTTTCCTTACCTTCACAAAGGACGGGTGTTGGGACAAGTTTTTGCCCTGTCTTCTAGTTATGGAAAGGGGACTGTTCCTGGCCCACTGTCCTCTCTCAGTAGACCAGTGATCCACACCAGGGTACAGAAACATGCCCTCGAAATCTAAAATGAGATTTCTCTGTCTTTCTCAGCCCATGCAGACAGCCTTGTCAAACAACTGTACAGCAAGAATTGACCAGTTCTGCACATTTCCATTGATTCACAGAGCTGTTTGTGCAGCCCCTGCTGCAATCACCACTCTCTTGATGAGAATAACCTGACTAGTCATTTACTTTTAAGGAGAATTGACTCCACAGCACAACAAAAACTCTACTGTAAAACTAGAAGATGTTCAAGGTGATTAACTTCCTTGCAGGCTCCCAGCCGGTTTCAGATGTATGCTGCTGAGTTATCACAGAGTACCTGAGGTTCTTGGGAAAGCTTTGCTTTATTTGGTGTCAGTTTCTCACTGACTGTTCATAACTAAGAGGCGTTGCTGCACTGCTCTGCTCAGACTCTGCTAAGAGAGTCAACTTCTTAAAAGTATATTTCATTTTAGAAGAAACATGCAAACTCTGGGTGCAATAACCTACACTTCAGGTTTTCGTAGCAGAGATACATGATTTACTCTGTCATAACTGATTCTTACAATTTTATCTCAAGGATTAGAATTTTTTCATGTTTTTTTAATGAATTTCAAAACTCCTAAATAATATTTATAAGAAGGAGTATTTTTTAGAATTAACTTTAAATTAGAATATGTTGATTAGAGAGAAAAAGTAGAAAGGTCTACCTTGAACTTTCAAAATCTGAGGGGGAAAAATGCCTTTCCCTCTCCACATTTTTTATGTCTTTTCTTTAAGATGTATATTTTGGGAATACCATCTCTAGTCCTTTTAGAAAGAAGAGGGGTTTTTTACCTCAGAAGGCATAAATAAGAATGCATCTTTGTCTGTGGAGTTCATTGAATGTTTCTATGACATGACATGTGCATCTATTTATCCTACAAAACCAACCATGTTGTTAGTGTACACCCATGGACACAATGCAGAGAGATGATAGTGAAAACTTTAAACATAAATTCTCCCAAACTAGGAAG
>NW_009602328.1:9741-10346 GCF_000690535.1 Cariama cristata | reverse complement strand
GTCCACCTCCTTGGCCGTCCCAGGGAGGGGTTTATATTCAGGGTCCTCGCAGTCTTTATCGAAATCCACCCTTTTTAGGGGGGACATAAGAATGAGAAGGGGGGGTCCCCTAAAAATCCAGACCCTACCCCTTCACGTACAAAGAACTTCCCCTCAAAAATCTGACCCCCCCCTTCTTTTTTTATTTGGGGTGCCTCAGCTCTGGAAGAGTGAACTCATCCCAGCCTGCAGCTGGTCGGTATTAGCATGGCGTGGTCATCATCGGCACCCCCAAAATTTGGGGGGGTCACCCCCTAAAATGGGGTCAGGAGTACCGTCAAGTGGGGTCAGGACATACCAAAATGGGACTGGGGCACCCCAAAACCCCCCTGAGAGGGGCTGGAGCACCCCCAAATGGGCCTGGGGCACCCCCAAATCACCCCAAAGAGGGGCTGGGGCACCCCAAGTCACCCTAAAGAGATCCTGAGGCACCCCAAGTCACCCTTAAGAGGAGCTGGAGCACCCCAAATCACTCCAAAATGGGGCTGAAGGACCCCAAAGCCCCCCAAAGAAGGGCTGGAAGACCCCAAAATTGGAGGGGGGGATGCAGAATCCCCCAAAACTCA
>NW_009602328.1:0-9571 GCF_000690535.1 Cariama cristata | reverse complement strand
GGGGGGACAGACTGTTAATGATCCTAATTCTGCCAGGTTTCACCCCAAAATTTGCTCTCCCCCTCAACATACCGTGTTTGAAGACCCCAATGAGGAGGGATTTGTCGGCTTCAGCGTCCCACCACGCCGTCGGGACCTCCAGCTGCTCCACCAGTGGAAACCAGATGTCGATCTCGCTGTTGGGGGGGTGAAAACAGTGTGATTTGAGGGGGGTTGGTGGGGTCAGGAGTACCCCAAAGTGGGGTTGGGGAATCCCAAAGAGGACTGGAACAACGCAAAGAGGTTCTGGAGCACCTCAAACCACTCCAAAGATGCTCTGGAGCACCTCAAATCACCCCAAAATGGGGCTGGAGCACTTCAAACCACCTCAAAGAGGGTCTGGAGCACCTCAAACCACTCCAAAATGGGTTGGGAGATCCCCAAAGAGGGTCTGGAGCACCTCAAACCACCCCAAAACAGGGCTGGAGCACCTCAGAGAGACCCTGGAGCACCTCAAAGAAGACCCTATGGACTCACTTGGCCATCGCTCCCGCCAACACCTTCTCCGCTTGGTCCCCGATCACCTCCTGCCGCAGGTAGTAGAGCATCCGTACCCTCAAAAGAACCCTGGAAGGTGACAGGAAGAGACGATCAACCATGGTGGAAGTTCTCGACCAAGAGGACCTCCAAGAAAATCTCCACCTACTTGTTGCATTGATGTTTGAGATGTTTCTTGTAGCTCTCATCTTGGAAGAGGGTGTCAGGGTTGTATTTACGGATCCACTCGGCTTTATGGACATCAAAGGTACTTTGGGACTTGATCTTCTTCCCCTTCCGACCACGAGGAACCGGGATGGAAAGACCTACAAGAAAAAGAAGAAAAACCATGAGAAAACCACAAAAAAGTCAAGGTGAGAGCTCAAGAGGTCCTCGGTCGTCCCCAAGCTCCTTGTAAACCCTCACCCGAATGGTTTTGGAGCTCCTTGGCTTTGCCATTTTCAGTGGGGCTGATGAGGTCCCAAATGAAACCTTTGATGTTCTCATCACCTCGGTAGTGGAGAAGACAGTAGACCAAGATGGCTCGACAGATGGTCTCCACGTCTCGTTCCGAAAGACGGCGTTTGAATCGACCGTGGGACAGGATCTCCCGCCATCGGCCCCAACTAGTGGTGGGAGAAGATGGGTGTTAGGGAAGTCCTCGGTTGGGGTTTCCCCACCTCCCAACAGCCATTTCCATCAAGAATCTCCTCATGGTGGCCACCAGAGAAGAGCTGGACCTGGTTTGTCTTCTCCACCAAGCACCTCCTCATGGTTGCCATCGCAAGACTACTCCTTCCACCTCGTGGTTGCCACCACCACAGAGCTGCACCCAAAGCCCATCCTCACCCGTAGACCAGGAGATGTTTCTCCACGCGGAAGCAGTCAGTGCGACCATAGGCATGATGCAAGGCGTGATGGTGCCTGTCGTGACGACGAGACCGTGGTTTCTCCTCATCTTCGCTCTCCAGGTCTGAGAACTCCACCAAATCATCGTCACGAAGCGTGCTGAAGTGTCGCGTCTGCTTACGCACCCGGGGAGTGTCAATCACCAGGTTGTTCTGGATACCAAAATGAAGAAAACCCATTGGACGTTGTCCTACACCAAACCCCACCAACCGCAACCTCCCACAGTTGTCTTCTCCAACCTTGCTGTTCAATAAATCCAGGTCAAGGTCGGCTTTCTTGGCCCACTTCTGCCAAAAATTGGGATCATCCAAAGCGATATCGGTCCGGTTTTCGGAAGCCACGAAGCTCGCCTGGGATTGGATGAGAAGTTGGGAGATGTTCCACCACCCAGGTGGAAAAACAGGTGGGAAGAGGACGTGGAGATACCTTGGCGAAGGTGGAACCCTTCCCCTCGCTCTCAATGGTGATGGTGGTGGTCCGACGCAAGAGAATCTGATCTATGTCCTCCTCGCAGAACTTAGAACCTTCATCATCCTCTTCCATGATGGCCGCATAGGCCCCCTTGCGTAGAAGGTCCTCGATCTCCTTCTTGGAGAACTGTTGGATCTACCAGGAGGGTGGAGAAGAAAGGGGAGGGTGGGGGGACGTAGGTGACCAACTTGGTGACTCAAAAATCCCATGGAGCTCTGCTCCCAGCCCAAACACCCCCAAAATCCCATGTTCCTCAAGATTAGGGTCTTCACAATGTAGTTCCCTTGGAGAACCTCATCTCTGTGGTCTTCAAACCCGATTTCCCTTAGATAACCTCATCCCCACGGTCTTCAGACCACACTTCCCTTGAAGACCCCATCCCCGTGGTCTTCACACTCAATTTTCCTTCAAGATCTCATCCCCGTGATCTTCAGACCCCATTTTCCTTGTAGAACCCCATCCCCATGGTCTTCAGACCACACTTCCCTTGGAAGACCCCATCCCCATCGTCTTCATGCCCCGTTTCCATCAGAAGCCCCCCTTACCCCTGTGATGTTGCCCTCGCGACCGCTCATGGACTGCAGAACGGCTTTGTCCAACCCCAACTTGAGGCTGGCCTTATCGAACATCTCCCGCTCGTACGAATTGCGCGTGATGAGGCGATAAACCTTCACCGCCTTACTTTGCCCAATCCGGTGACACCGTGCTTGAGCCTTTCAAAAAAAGAAAAATTTTTAAAAAAAAGGTAAATGAAGTCAGCACGAAGACGACACTGATGTCAACCTCGTGGTGACAGGGTGGAGCCTATCACCTGGAGGTCGTTTTGAGGATTCCAATCGGAATCAAAGATGATGCAGGTGTCGGCGGCGGTGAGGTTGATGCCCAAACCGCCTGCCCGCGTGCAGAGAAGGAAAACGAAACGATCCGAGTCGGGCTTGCTAAACCGATCGATGGCCGCTTGTCGGAGATTGCCTCGTACCCGTCCATCGATTCGCTCGTAGAGGTACCTATGAGGTCATCGAAATCATGTTCGGAGAGAACGTCGAGGTCATCACGATCACCTCGTCGTCCCACACCTCTTACCTCTTCTGGATGAGGTAATCCTCCAGGATGTCGAGGCACCGCACCATCTGGGAGAAGATGAGGACCTTGTGTCCGCCAGCTTTTAGCTTGGGCAATAATTTGTCGATGAGCACCAATTTGCCGGCCGAGCGGACCATGGCCTGGAGATGGAAGTCATGGGGGACGTGGTGGTGGCAAGATTCCCGAAATTCTGCCAAAATCTTCTCCTCCGCACCTGTCGGGTGGAGATGGGGTGGGTGGATACATCCAAACATCTCCAGGTGCAACCAAGACCCCTCCCACACCTTCAGGACCATCCCCTGGGGCACAGGATGAGCCCAAACGTCTCCAGATGCAACCACGACCCCTCCCACAACTTCAGGACCACCCCTGGGGTTGATGCCCGAGATCTTGTCAGGAGACGTCCCATCAAATCAAGACTTGAGGGTCATCAAAACTCAACTAGATGAGGTGGAGAATCTTCTCCACCATGACGCTGAGCCCATCGGATGGCTCCACAGCGGTTGGCGAAGATAAACCCCAAATCCAAAAGGCCACCAAGCCCTTGGTGGAAAAAAAAACAGAAGCGCGGACAGGGTGGTGTTGGCCCTACCGAGGTTGTCCACTAGTGACGGAAAGGACAAGGGACACCCCACCACACCCTTGCCCACCCTTAGTTCCTCACCGTTGATGAGGTAGGGATGGTTGCAACACTTGCGTAGCTCCATCATGGTGTTGAGTAGGTTGGGCATGTTGGTGTGACCGGCACCTTTGGAGAGGAAGGAGAAGTTCTTCTCCAAGATGGCCCGGTAATATTTCTTCTGGATGTTGGTCAACTCCACCTCAATGATGGTCTCTTGCTTGGGCGCCAGGTTCTTCTCTACATCCTCCTTCAGTCGACGGAGCATCATGGGTTTCAAGATGGCCTGGAGCTTCTGCACCTATAGGCGGGACCAACAAGAAGATGTCACCACGGGTTGGGTAGGACCCAGGCGGTCTGGGAAAGGGTGTGAGGTCATCTCGATGTCCTCACCTGCTCTTCCGTCTTGAGGTCTCCAAAGTCCTTGAGAAATTCGGCTTCAGAAGGGAACTGGGAAGGTTCCAGGAAGTGCAAGAGGCTGAAAAGCTCTTCCACCGTGTTTTGGAGAGGGGTGCCCGTCAACAGGACTTTGTGTTCCTGACGACCAAGAAGTGAAGAACGTTAGGGGTTGGGTAGGCATGGGACACATCCAAACATCTCCAGGTGCAACCAAGATCCCTCCCACACCTTCAGGACCATCCCCTGGGGCACAGGATGAGCCCAAACATCTCCAGATGCAACCAAGACCGCCCCACGCACCTCCAGGACCACCCTCTTTGTCATGGGACACGCCCAAACACCTCCAGGTGCAACCAAGACCTCACACGCACCATCAGGACCATCCCCTGGGGCATGGAACATGCCCAAACATCTCCAGACGCAACTAAGACCCTCACCCGCACCTTCAGGACCACTCCCTTTTGTCAAAGGCCACGCCCAAACATCTCCAGACACAACCAAGACCTTCAGAGAACCCCGTTCTGCCCCACGGAGAAAAGCTGGGGTCTCCACGTCCCCCATCTCCTTCTCCGCGTCCAATCCTGTCTCTCACCAGATCCATGTGCTTGAGGCTGTCGAGTAATTTGCAGTTGCGGTTTTTGAGACGGTGCGCTTCATCGATGATGACGCAACGCCATTCGATTTCTCGTAACTCGGGACAATCGGAGAGGATCATTTCAAACGTGGTGATGAGGGCATCAAATTTATACGCCCCAGGGATGAGACGACCCTTGGAGGAGAAAAATGAAATTAGGGCAACGATTCCAACGTCCACCTGTAAAATTCTTAAAAACGCCCCAAAACCAAGAAAAAAAACACCCCAGACTGGAAACAAAAAACACCCACACCCCCCAGAAAAACACACGCCCAATTCCCAGATAAAAACGCCCCACAACTAAGAAAAAACGCCCCAACCTCCAAAAAAACCCGCCCCAACTCCTGAAAAAAAACGCGCCCCCCAACCCCCACACCTACCCGCGAGTCTTTGCAGTACATCTCGTACTGTTGGATCATCTGTCGCGACGCCAAACTGCCGTGGTAAACGATGCTGTTCATTTCCGTCCAAGTATTAAATTCTCGTTCCCAATTGGTGATGGTGGAAAGCGGCGCAATGACCAAGAAAGGACCGCGAATCCCCACGTTGTAAACTTCTTGTAAGAAAGCGATTGATTGGATGGTCTTGCCCAAACCCATTTCATCGGCCAAGATGCAGTTCTGCCTGCGGGGAGGTGAAGGAAGCGATCGATTGGTTGGTTATGTTCCCCCACCCACCCCGTGTCATCCTTCCCATCATTCCCTCTTCCATCACTCACCTGTTGTACCAGTTGAAGAGCAACCAGTTGACCCCTTCCAGTTGATATTCGCGAAGTTGGTTGTGGTTTTTGTACTCGTGCGACAGCTCCAATTTCTTCCACGAACCAGCTTGAGGACGAGGCTGATGGAGAGAAATAAATTAAAAAACATGGGGCACAACATTGGCAATTCCCGAAATCGGGGGACACGGGAGAAGACCTGGATCCTCACCAAGCGTTTGAGTTCCGGGTGTCGGGCTTGGATACGTTTGAATTCCATGATTTTTCCTTCGTCTACGTCCTCTTTGAGTTCCCAAGTGCTGTCCTCGTAGGGTAGGGAACACCATTTCACCAAATAATAGATCACCGGCTGCAACCAACGGCGGCAGGGGGACATAAAAAAAAAAAAGGGGGGGTGTCGGCGATGCTGAACGCTATTTTTGGGGGATGGGGCTTCACCACGGCCTCATCTTCTCCCTGCTCACCTCCCCGTTGTCTTTATCGATGCTGTGGGATTCATCCAAGATGCGATCAACCTCCACGTAGTCGGGGTTGAAGGGTTCTTCATCCTTTTTTTGGGGGGAGGGGGGGGGGGGGGAGAAGATGGAAGTGTTGGAGGGCGCGAGGAGAGGTCTCCCCGAATCTTCAACTTCTTCCCAAAATCCCTTGCTACCCCTCCCTCTGCAAAACCAGCACCTCGTGAAAAAAATGTCGCATCTGAGTCATCTTGGTTTTGAAACGTTTCAGTTTCTGGTGGATCCTCTTGTCCTTCTCTAATTGGTCAATGGTCGCCCACTCACAGTGGAGGTAGGAGCTGGTGAGGTAATGGGGAGCGATGACACGGGGATGTCACCTCCACACGGCAAAACCCACCTCCCCCCACCCCGATGAAGCTATTTTGGGGTCGGTAAAACCATTTTTCAGCAACGTTGATTGTCAACCAGTTGTCCCCGCTCACGACGGTGAGAGTTGGCCTCACCATTGGGTTTGAAGAGCTCAACCCAACGTCGCAACCCAACGAGGAGCAAATCGGTGAGTGGGAGGGGTCCAAACATTCCCATGATCCCAAGGGGGACTGCCCTACACCGAATCCCACCTCCTTTGACCACCTACTAGTTCTTGTATTTGACGAAAAACTCTTCTGATTCTGTTAACTGCCCCGACGGAAGCTGCAGAGAATCGAGTTGGACATTAACATCGGCAAAACGTCAGCAAAAGACCCTCCCCCGAAACGCCAGCACCGTCACGGAGGGATCTCTCACCTCTTTCTTCACCACCCTCATGGAAAGGACCTTGTCCACAATGGCCGCGTCTTCCTCGCTGGGGTTTTCCTGGAGAGGAAATGAACACGATGATGGAAAAAAGAAAATGAAAATGACGGTGGACACCACAGACGACATCTGACAAAATAAAACGAAGATCTCCTCACCACAAAAAATTGCATGGAGGGCAACGTCTCGCCTTCCGGCTCCGGCTCCAGCACGGGGGGCTGCGGAACCGGAGGTTGTTCAGGTCGAACCGGCCCCGTCACATCCAACTCTTCATCTTCCTCATCATCGGTAATTTTGATGTCCAAATCTTCAGTGTACTTTTTCCGTTTGACTTGCCGATTCGATCGTCGCTTCTGGAAAAGACAAAGCGGAGAGGATGCAGCTCCCACTTGCCAAAATGGCGCCGATTCCCTGCCGGCACAGCTTTTTGTCAGTGACGTCTCCGTACCTGCACGCTGGTTTCTTCTTCCTCCCGTGGTGACTGTGCCGGCATCACTTCAGCATCCGAGTTGTCGGAGGAAGCATTGCGTTTCCGTTTCTTCCCCACCACTGGCGTGATGGTGCTACCGGGAGGAGATGGGACGTTAGGAGACGGGGGGGGAAATGGACAGATGGACCCATTCTCGGGGGGGATTTACTCAAAGGTCAAGGTTGGGGGACAAAGAGGGACGAGGCTGGAGGATGACGAAGGTCAAGGGCTGGAGGACGATGAAGGTCAAGGTTAGAATACAACAAAGGTCATGGGTTGGAGAATGACAAAGGTCAAAGGTTGGAGGACAACGAAGATCAAGGGTTTGGGGACAAGGAAGGACAAGGTTGGGGGATGACAAAGGTCAAGGTACGGAGCACAACGAAGGTCATGGGTTCGGGGACAAGGATGAACAAGGCTGGAGGACAACGAAGGTCTAGCGTTCACCATCCTCGAACCACTGACCTTCATCATCCTCCAATCCTTGACCTTTGTCGTGCTCAAAGATCAAGATTAGAATACAACAAAGGTCATGGACTGGAGAATGACGAAGATCGTGGGTTCAGAGACAATGAGAGACAAGGTTGGAGGATGACGAAGGGCAAGCGTTGGGGGACAAGGAGGGACAAGGTTGGGGGACAATGACGGTCAAGGGTTCAGGGAACAAAGAGGGAAAAGGTTGGAAAATGATGAAGGTCAAGGGTTGGAGGACAAGCTTGAGGGATGACGAAGGTCAAGGGTTCAGGGGATGACGAGGACCAAGGCTGGAGGACAACGAAGGTCAAGGGTTGGAGGACAAGCAGGGACAAGCTTGAGGGATGACGAAGGTCAAGGGTTCGAGGATGACAAAGATCAAGGTTAGAAAACAACAAAGGTCATGGCTTGTAGGATGACGAAAATCAAAGGTTGAAAAATGATGAACGTCAATGGTTTGAGCACAATGAGGAACAAGATTGGATGATGACAAAGGTCAAGGGTTGGGGGATGACGAGGACCAAGGTTGAAGAATGATGAAGGTCAAGGGTCAGGGGTCAGATGAGCATGGTTTGGTGGACAACAACGAAGACCGTGGTTGGGCAACAACGCCAGGCCCACTCCAAGGAGGCCACGCCCCTCACCACCACCCTCCCACCCAAATCTGGGGAAAAATCCACAACTTTTTGAAGCCGAGAAAAAAAAAAAACCAACCCAAAATCCAAATCTCACCTCGGTTTGCTCCGTCCTTTACTCTTGCCGGAACCACCTTGACCTTTACCCTTCCGAGGTCTCTCCTCTTTGGCTCCACCACGCTCACCAGTTCCTTTCCGGCGGCGTTTGCGTTCACCTTCCTCTTCGGGGCGGACGCTCGGTAGCTCGTCCTCGTTGAGGACACGGGGAATGTTCTGCTCGCCTCTGGCGCGGGCACGGGCAATGGCTTCAGCTACGATCCGGTTGGCTTTTTCTTGTTTCTTTTGGTGTTCCAATTTCCGGCTTTCTTCTGAGGCGCCTCGTGAACCAGGACCGGTCAAAGCCGCCACTTCGGTGCTGCTCAACACCTTCACCACCGATAAACCAGGAGAACCTCCCTGAGATGAGCCGGCCTATGAGGAAAAGGCGAAAATTTGAGGTGGCATCAAAGTTGGGCGTAAAGGAGATCGCAGTTGGACTTCACAGCACCAAGGCTGGGTAAAAACGGCGTCAAGGTTGGGGACAAAGCAACGGTCAAGAGTCGCACCCAAATTTGGTCCTCGGTTGGATTCAACGGAGACCAAGGTTGGGCCCAACACCAGGGCCAAGGGTTGAGCTTAACTCCGACACTAAGAGTTGGCTCCAACCAATCCCAAGAGTTGGGCTCAACACCAGCACCAAGAGTTGAGGTCAACCAAAATCAAGACTTGGATCCAATCAAAACCAAGAGTTGCCCACACCAGCACCCACGCTCGGACACAATGCCAGGACCACCCAACCAAGAGCACCCACCACCAACCAGACCCCAAAAGCTCCTCCCCTTCCCCCAACCACCTCAGAACCGCATCGACACTCACCTGCGGTTGCAAAACCACCTTCAACGGCACCGTCAACCGTTGCCCAACGCCCCCCACCACCTGCGGCACGGAAGAAACTGCTACTGGTGCCGGTTGTCCACTGCCGGCGGGTTGTTGGAGGACTTGGATCTTCTGAGGAGCTCCCGATTGGCCGGCGGGAGGTTGCTGAACTTGAAGTTGGATGGTGACCACCTTGGCCGGTTGACCCGGTGACCCTTTGGTTTGAGCACCAAGAGCAGCCAATTGGTTGCCTTGTAAAACGATTTTACCCGGTAAACTACCCAATACCACGTGGCGTTGACCAGGGGGTGCGTTACCGCCCGGCGGTTGTTGGAGAACTAAAGTGATGCGTTTGGATTCACCCTATAGAAAAGAACATCAAAAAAAAGGAGTGGGGTCATGGGAGAGAAAAGGGAAATGAGGAGCTCAAAGGATTCTGGGAGGCGATTTTGACCTTGGAGACCCTCCCCCCCAACCCT